>NW_020838099.1:0-143985 GCF_003676395.1 Aethalodelphis obliquidens | reverse complement strand
CTGGCCTCATTTACTCTATCAAACAAAAATTCCTCAAAATTTCTTTCTGGTATGTAGGTATCACTCCAGAGTTTCTAGAGTAAGACTTGTTTTTTATATCATGACTCTGCCACCTTTGACTTCTGGAAAGTTAATTTCCTCATCTATAAAATTAAGATAGTATTATTTTCTTCATACATCTGTTGTAAAGATTAAATGAGATAATATACTTTGCAGTATTTAGCAGACCACAAGAAACACAGCTAATGTTCAATAAAAAGTTAATATTTTATTGTTGAGCAGCAGCAGTAGTAGAATAATTTTAACCGTAGTAATTGTTCTTATCACTATATTTTGTTTTGTCATAGCAATATGTTGTGTCATAGCAAATGTTAACACTTAGTTCACTGATTAATTCATAAGTCTCATTTTTGCTGTTTGATAGTTTCCCATGAGATTTTAAGAAAAGTTGAAAGTATTGTGACTTTCATTATTTATAAAGCTAAATAAGTTTCTCTAGTGGTGGGTGAGAGTGAGAGAGAGAGAGAGTGTGTGTGTGTGTATTCTTTATGGAATTTATTCCACAACCTTAATAATGGAAAAAGTGTTCTTATTGAGAAAATAGTACAAATGTTTTATTTTTCTAGCACTTCGGCTTTAACATAGATCTTATATCGTTTGCTGTATAAATTAACTTTAGGATTTTGCCCGTTTATTATAATGCACTTAAAGTAGTAATACTTTCCAAAAAAAGTAAAAACAGTATTTTTGTCTACAGTTTATTATTTCATTTTTTTGAATAAGGACTTTCTCAGTTATCCTTTGTCTCATAGAAGACACAAGAGCTAAATATTTTTATAGTGGCATACCACATATGCATTTTTCTAAAAGATATAGATATATATTCCATTTGATTTTTAGGAAAGATTAAGAGAATGGATGTCTGATTGAATGCTCACTGTGTATTTTCTCATTTAATCATCAAATAGACATATGAAGTGTATTATTACCCCCATTTCCCAGATAAGAAAACTAAGGTACAAATATTAAGTAACTTATTCATCATAATGTAGTTTATAAATTATAGATACACATTTAAGCCCTGGTGTGTTAGGATTCTGAGACTATCATAATCTTTATCTGCTATATCATGCTGGTTTCATGGGAAACTATCAACATCGATGTGGATAGAAATTATATACAGTTTATAAATGAAAGATGAAAGACTTTAAGAATTTAATTTACTCATGGTTCCATAGCTATTAAATGGCAGAGCTTGAATTTGAATTTATATCAGTTTAGTAATTCCAGAGCCTAAAATATATCATATTTTTTAACCCAGATAGCTGATGAGAAGTCGTCACAATCCAGTAATTATTTGTATTGCTCATAATAATGTAACATGATACTCTTTATTGTGAATCTTAATATTTATCTCACATTAACAGTTCAATTCTGGGTAGAATCCTGATTTTATATCCCTTAGTTCATTTGACATAGTATGGAGATTAATAATACCTTAAGAAAAATGGTTCCAGAAGGATTCTCAAATATATCCAGAGGTTCTTTTGATTTACAAAATGTTTTGATTATTTTAAAACCCATTCAGTATTTTCCAATGTTGTTAAATGTGTTATGCATAGTAGTCAAAATGTCTTATGCACAATCATGAAACACCTGTTAAGCAAATCCAGTATAAAAGTACAAAAAAGTACAAAAAATACAGGAGATAGAGAATGAATGAATGAATTCCTAATACCCTTTATCCTTCTTGGCCTTGAAATTTGGAATCACAAAGTAAACAAGGCTAAAAGCATACCCAAGAAAAGTATAAGCTCTTTTAACCTGCTTTTCTTTTGATTACTGTGGATTTTTTTTAACATCTTCATTGGAGTATAATTGCTTTACAATGGTGTGTTAGTTTCTGCTTTATAACAAAGTGAATCAGTTATACATATACATATGTTCCCATATCTCTTCCCTCTTGCGTATCCCTCCCTCCCACCCTCCCTGTCCCACCCCTCTAGGTGGTTACAAAGCACGGAGCTGATCTCCCTGTGCCATGCGGCTGCTTCCCACTAGCTATGTATTTTACGTTTGGTATTTGTAGTGAGGTGGATGGACCTAGAGTCTGTCATACAGAGTGAAGTTAGTCAGAAAGAGAAAGACAAATACCGTATGCTAACACATATATATGGAATCTAAGAGGAAAAAATGTCATGAAGAACCTAGGGGTAAGACGGGAATAAAGACACAGACCTACTAGAGAATGGACTTGAGGATATGGGGAGGGGGAAGGGTAAGCTGTATCAAAGTGAGAGAGTGGCATGGACATAGATTACTGTGGATTTTAAAAGTCAGTAGAATTTTCTAGCCTATCTATTTAAATGCCAAAGTATGTCTAGTGCTCTGATACACATTTGGTCTGTCATGTTTTCGTGCTTTCTGGCTTTCTGATATACTTGCTATTGTTGCATCACACTGACATTTCCCCAACCAGTAATTTAATTTTGACATATAAAAAATTGCTCAAGGTCAGATGGTCATTGAGGTATATGGTAATTTTCTGATATTCTGCATTTTCTGATTAAGGAAAATTATTCTGCTTGATAGTACAATATACTATTTAACAAGCATGACTATAACAACTGATAATAATAGCTAAAAAGGGATTCCCAGGCTAAATGTAAGCTTCTATAACTGTATTTTTGTTGGCTATAATTATCATTTACTATGGATTTCGTATAAAGAATGACAGTGAAAGGTTGAGGATAACAAGGATTTGAAGAATACACCTGCTAAAATAAGATTTCCCTTAAAAAAAAAGTAATGAGAGGAGTATTTTATTCACATTTTGTGGCAAGTACAGGCACCTAACAATATTTTCAAAGTGGCAAAGAATAGTGGTAAAAATTGATAATGTCTAGAGAGATCAAAAGATTTTAAAATATCAAATTGATATCAGAGAATCCACTTGGTACTAGAATAACAACAACAAAAATAGGGTATCAATAGGAAAACAAAGAAGTATTCAGAAGTAGCTATCAGCTTTTATTCAAATTTACCCATAAAGAGCAGGATAGGAATTAAACTGGACTACAAGTTAGAAGTGCCCAGGCTGAAAAACAAAAATATGATTGGAAAATATGGAAAGTCTTACATTTAGAAAGAACAATGGAAAACCTAGGTTCTTGGTGAAAAAGTCCAAAAGTTATAGGGATATAAATGCATATGATATGCTGAACCTGAGGCTTGATTTTCTAGATAGGCTCAGGAAAGAACATTTCCAAATTGAGGAGGCAAGAAAACAGGTATGAAACATGAAATAATGCCTTAACATTTGCTAGAATTATATGGACTAACTGGTCAATAAATGTTGATGGAACTTCATATTGAGGTCTGAGCACATAAAAATTGGGCAGGATAATAATCATAACTACATAGTTTGGTTCATCTCGTAACCAGAGAAATTAGATTCTAAAATTACTGATGTCATGTGTAAGGCTAAAAAGTCAAATGAATCAATAAGTATTTTGTAAGTATAAGTTAAGTATTTTCTAACTCTTGGTATAATCTAATGCAGCTTTGGAAAGTCGTTTTTGTAGGAATCAGCTCATATATGTAGCTGCTGTGGGGCCTGCTTTATTTAGTTGAACAGCACCATTTCAAGTTACACATTATGGTAATACATGGCATTCAGAATAAAAGGAGAAAGAATACTCAGAGCCTCCAAACTTGAAGCGATCTTAAAGACACAGTAGACCTCTGAACAGTGTGGGGATTAGAGATTCCAAACCCCCGTGCAGTTGAAAATCTGCATATAACTTTTGACTCCCCCAAACTTAATTACTAATAGTCTACTGTTGACCGGAAGACTTACCTATAATATAAACAGCCAATTAACACATATTTTGTATGTTATATGTATTATATACCGTATTCTTAAAGTAAGTTAGAGGAAAGAAAATATTAAGAAAATCATAAAGAAAATACATTTACAGTACTGTACTGTATTTATCAATACCAAAGTTTAAGTTGTCTATTTACAAGATGAATCATCTGTTTGTTAGTACCCACATCAATGTTGTCTTATATGATAGAAAACACTGTAGATGTTTTACATATTACTAACACAAGGCATCAAAAGTGAAAAGATAATGTGAAACAGAAATTCATATTTATTTATAGGTATAACAGTTCATGCATTAATAATGAAGAAGCAGCAATATGATTGATTTATGGTTAGCCTAATAAATAATACAATTGCTTTACAGTAGCCTAGCCTGTACACTAAGGAATGAATCATTATAAAGTTTTTATGGCATACAGTATTACAGACATATTCATAATACAGTATTAGGAACATTGTTACATTTTTTTTAAGAACCACTTAACCATGATTATAGGCTGATATGCAGTTTCTACCATTGAGAGAGAGAGGCATACTGTAGCCTAAGGCTAACTTAAAAATCAGTAAGGAAACTAACACATTATTAATGTTATATTAAATATCACTCACTTTATGCCTATGTAATGATAGGCTATCTACTTCAATACACATCATGCACATGATGTTCCACATGATGAATGCTTAGGCAATGATGATGTTGATGGTGACACAAAGATATCTCATACAGTTCTTGCCATACAGTTATTAGATTTTCACAGACACACATACACAACAGATAAATTTATTATCTGTATGAAATGATGATTATTTACTATTTATTAAGTGGAAGTGTATCATCACAAAGGTCTTCATTCTCATAGTCTTCATGTTGAGTAGGCTGAGGAGGAGGTAGAGGAAAGGTTGGTCTTGCTGTCTCAGGGATGGCAGAGGGGAAAGAGGTGGAGAAGGTGGAAAGGGAGGCAGGAGAGGCAGGCACACTTAGTGGTGTAATTATGGAAATACATCGTAATTTCTGTCTGACATTTTTCCATTTCTCTAAAAATGTTTCTATTTGGTACCAATCCTTCTTCCACCGTTTGCTTTAGTTTCAGTGCCTGTATCATAGAAGGGTCCATGTTGTAAAGTAAGTCAAAAGCAGTCTTGAATAATCAGAACCTTTCTGCCAGATTGTCAAAATCACTTTGTTTTTTGGCACTGCTTTTTCTTTCTTTCTTTTTTTTTTTTTTTTTTTTTTGCGGTATTTGGGCCTCTCACTGTTGCGCCCTCTCCCGTTGTGGAGCACAGTCTCCAGACGCGCAGGCTCAGCGTCCATGGCTCACGGGCCTAGCCACTCCGCGGCACGTGGGATCTTCCCAGACAGGGGCACAAACCCGTGTCCCCTGCATCGGCAGGCAGACTCTCAACGACTGCACCACCAGGGAAGCCCGGCACTGCTTTTTCTATGACTTCTTCCTCATCATCTGGCACTGGTTCTGAAGCACTCGTCTCCATCAAGTTGTCTTCTGTTAAGTCCTCTGGTGTGGTGTCTATCAGCTCTTGAATTTCTCCAAGATCCATATCTTAAACTCTTCACTCCCTATCTTGTTTGCCATATCCACAATCTCTTTCAAAATGTCCTTGATTGGCTCTGTCACAAATTCTGTGAAGCCATGCACAACATCTGTACACAGTATTCCATAGAGTGCCATGTGTAATGAGCCTTAAAGGTCCTTATGACCCCCTGATTTAGAGGCCGTTAGAGATGTGTTTGGGGGCAAGTAGACCACTTTGATGCTTTTGGTGTTGAATTTGTGGGGTTCTGGGTGACTAGGGGCATTGTTCAATATCAAAAAGAACATTAAAAGGCAGTCCCTTACAGCCAAGGTATTTCTTAACTTCAAAGACAAAGCATCAATGGAACCAATCCAGAAAAAGGGTTCTTATTGTCCAGGCCTTCTTGTACAACCAAAAGACTTGCAGCTGGTGTTTATCTTTTCCATTCAAGTCTCAGGGATTAGCAGCTTTATAGATAAGGGCAGTTCTGATCATAAACCCGACTGCATTTGCACAAAACATTAGAGTTAGCCTATCCCTTCCTGCCTTATATCTTGGTGCTTGCTTCTCTTCCTTACTAATAAATGTCCTTTGTGGCATTTTTTTTTCCAGAATAGGGCACTTTCATCTGCATTAAAAACCTGTTCAGGCAAATATCCTTTCTCCTCAATTATTTTCTTAATGGCATCTGAGAACTCATCTACTGCGTCTTGGTTAGCAGAAGCTGCTTTTCCGTTATCTTGACAGTTTTAAGTCAAATCTCTTTATAAAATTATCAAACTATCCTTTGCTGGCATTAAATTCTCCAGCTTTAGCGCCTTCACCTTCCTTTTGCTTTAAGTTGCTATATAGTGACCTGGCTTTTCTTGAATCATGTTAAAGTCTATAGCTATGCCTTTCTTATAGCAATCCTGAACCACATAAAGACTGGACTGTCCATATGACATAAAAAGGTATTTCACAAAAAGTGCAAAGTTTTCATGCCTGCCAGTGTAGCTGCAGTGAAGTCTTCACAAGTTTCCATTAGTTTTTTTTTTTTTTTACAATGGTCCTTACATTGGATTCATTTATCTTGAAATGGCAGGCAACCACAGCTGCAAACCTCAATCTATGGTATATATAAAGAATTCAACTTTTTCTTGTGTGTCATTTACAAGGCTTTTCTTTGCTTCTTGGGAGCACTTCCAGCATCACTAGCCGCACTTTGTATGGATTCCATGGTGTCATTCAAGGTTTACGATATTGTACTAAACATGATGAAAAATACTCGAGACTCAAGAGAGATGACTTTATACTGCAATATGCAATTTGCTGGAGAGAGGAGCTGCTCACATGGAAATTATTAGTGTCACACTGCCTTTTAAGTGGATACTGGCGACACTTGAGCTCACCTCAATAGCAACAGGAGGTGGCTATGAAATTATTACAGTAGTACAGTATGTAGTACAGTTAATTTATGCAGTTATGA
This sequence comes from Aethalodelphis obliquidens, assembly GCF_003676395.1. Classification (NCBI taxonomy): domain Eukaryota; kingdom Metazoa; phylum Chordata; class Mammalia; order Artiodactyla; family Delphinidae; genus Aethalodelphis; species Aethalodelphis obliquidens. The sequence goes on along the minus strand of NW_020838099.1, from coordinate 137,095 downwards.
TTTAATACTACACCTTTACATTTGCTTACATTTCTTTTGACTGCAAATGGCACCATGTATGAGCTGTGTGTGCATAAGTTTTGATAAATTTTAACTTTTTATAATAGATTTGTGTATATTTTATGGTAGTAAATGATAAAATAAACTAGTATATACATATATTTTATACATTCATGACATACCTAACTTTTTCTTATTTTTTCGATATTTCTAGGCTACATGGTTCATCTGAGAGTTTTTAAAAATCGTTGCAAATATCCAATAAATTTTCCAGTACATTTATTGAAAGAAATCCGTGTATAAGTGGACTCAAGCAGTTCAAATCCGTGTTGTTCAAGGGTCAACTGCACTCTGATTTAGCCCATTGTTTAGGTAATTCAGTAGCAATCTCATCTACAATGTGATCAGTAATCTTGTATAACAACAAAACAAAACAAAACTCTGTGGGCAATAGTTTTTCATCTTGATTATTTTCTACATTGTTTAATATCCTTGGCAGCCAAGTAGTCCTTTCTTTGTTTTGTACAGTACAACTTTATTTTAAATCTCTTTCTTTTCCTCTTGTCATTTGTTAAAATGGGGGAAAAGGAGCGGAAGCAAAAACAATATTCAGGTTATTTGCAAGTTTTCTTTGAGCTCAGCTAATTCAGGATCATGGCATAGTGTGTGTGTGTGTGTGTGTGTGCGTGTGTGTGTGTGCATGCGTGTGTGTGTGTGCGTTCATGTGTGTGTAAATACATAATCTATCTTCCTCATAATCGAGAATATAATATAATGTATTTTTTCTCACCAACCAGGAAAATGGTCACAAGTCATTTTCTTAATTTTTAAAAATTCCTCATTAACATTATTCTTCTCCACTGTCCACAGCATTGATGAAATAGACACCTACTCACATGGTAAAAGCTCCATAAGGAGAAAAACACATGGCTATTTTGTCCACCACTCTATGCTCAGTGTTTAGCATTATTCTTGGCAAATAGAAGGCACTCAATAAGATATCTGTTGAATGAATAAAGGAATTTATGGCCCACTGCGTTCTGATTTTCTCTTCCACTACAGAAATTGCTATTGTTATTTATCACTGTTGTTATTTATCTAACTTCCAAGTCTGATGAACATTTTTTTAAACGTCTTATTTTACTAGGTAACACAACTTCATTTCACAATGTTGATTGCACTGTTGATTTCTCTTTGAAACTTTCTACTTCATAGCCCTCTTAAACAAACATTTTTATTGGCTCTCCTTGTACATATTTAACTGTATTTTCTCTATGTATTTCCTGGACTCCTCTTCACCATCTAAATGTAGGTATTCCCAGGATTCTGTTATGCAGCATTTTTCCTGATTTCACACTCTCTCCTTGGGTTAACTAATTTACAATTTATCTTCTGTTACCTATATAATGATGACTCAAAAATCTATATGTCTAGCCCACATTTCTCTCACTTTAGCTTCACACTCCATTATTCAACTCTTGCTGGATATCTCTGTCTCATAGGCACTTCAGCATATCTAAAATTGACCTCATCATTTTTCTCTCAAAAGAGCTCTTCATTCAGTATTTTCAGTCTCATTTAGAGACACCGTTTACACCCAGTTACTCAAACCAGGATTTATCTTTTATTCCTCCTCCTTCATATTGTACATTTAATCAGTCACTAGGTCCTGCTGATTTGATATAACTATTTCTTGAATCTGTTCCTCCCTTTCTATTTCTACTACCACATAGTTCAGCCTCTCACCATCTCTTGTCTGAACTATTACAGCTTCATTCAGTCAGTCAGTCATTTTATTCAACAATATTTGCCTTACCTCTATTCTTATCCCTTTCAAATACATCTACTCTACAGCTACCAGGAAGCTGTGTCTGAAGCAGAAGTCTTATGATGCCACACCTCAGCTTAAAGCCCTTTAATGGTTCCCTATCATTTGCAGCATAAGATTCACTCTCTTTAACATAGTCACATAAGATCCATTATGATTAGGCCTCTTCCTTTCTCTTTTAGCCTTATATTCTACAATTATTTGCTTTATACATTGTTTTATACCAATCCAGAGCTTTGCCTCCAAATCCATATGATGCTATTTATCACTTCTGTGGATTTGCTTTGGACTTTATTCAGCCTGGAATTCCACCTTCTCTAAAACCAGAGTTTAAGACTCGGCTCAGATGTCATCCCTAGAAACCTTTTCATGGCCACCTCACTACCTCCTTGTATAATTATAGCATTCTTTGTACAGACAGATTGATTTATATTTTTTGGTTAGTGCTTCCCACTATATTGAACTTTTTGAAGGTAGTGACTCTATTTAACTTATATTTATCTGAGTCTGTTATAATAATTCATTTGAAGTACCACCTAGTGGTACTTCTCTAGGTGGTACTTCAAAAATATTTATTGTAGTCAATTGATTTATTGTGTGTGTGTGTGTGTGTTTGGTTTTTTATTTAATTTTCTAAAACATTTTTATTGGAGTATAATTGCTTTACAATGTTGTGTTATTTTCTGCTATATAACAAAGTGAATCAGCTATATGTATACGGATATCCCCATACCCAATCCCTCTTGCGCCTCCCTCCCACCCTCCCTATTCCACCCTTCTAGGCGGTCACAAAGCACCGAGCTGATATCCCTATGCTATGTAGCTGCTTTTATCTTTGCCAAAGCTATACCTTTGGGCAGTGATTCCCTAAGGAATCAAGAGCTTTGAGTCATTGCAGGTGATCTCTGTCTTTATTTGCAAAAAAAACAAAAAAAAAACTGACATAGTTTAAATAAAATCCCCAATACACAATTACTTAAAAGTGTTATTGAATTTTTCAAAATTATTATTATTATATAGTTATTCAGTTAGTGACACTGAACATGACAACTACTGTCATGTGGGATTCTGGGAATATTTTCAGTATTAAAAAGGGTCTTGGGCTTCCGTGGTGGCGCAGTGGTTGAGAGTCCGCCTGCCGATGCAGGGGACACGGGTTCGTGCCCCGGTCCAGAAAGATCCCACATGCCACGGAGTGGCTGGGCCCATGAGCCATGGCCGCTGAGCCTGCACGTCCGGAGCCTGTGCTCCGCAACGGGAGAGGCCACAACAGTGAGAGGCTCGCGTACCACAAAAAAAAAAGAAAAAAAAAAAAGATGTCTTCATACTCAGAAGCTTGGGGACTATTATCTTGTATTGTAAATCATGGAAAGCTGGAACTTACTCTTTTTTTTTTTTTACATCTTTATTAGAGTATAATTGCTTTACAATGGTGTGTTAGTTTCTGCTTTGTAACAAAGTGAATCAGTTATACATATACATATGTTCCCATATCTCTTCCCTCTTGCATCTCCCTCCCTCCCACCCTCCCTATCCCACCCCTCTAGGTGGTCACAAAGCACCAAGCTGATCTCCCTGTGCTATGCGGCTGCTTCCCACTAGCTATCTATTTTACGTTTGGTAGTGTATATATGTCCATGCCTCTCTCTCACTTTGTCACAGCTTACCCTTCCCCCTCCCCATATCCTCAAGTCCATTCTCTAGTAGGTCTGTGTCTTTATTCCTGTCTTGCCCCTAGGTTCTTCATGACATTTTTTTTTTCTTAGATTCCATATATATGTGTTAGCATACGGTATTTGTCTTTCTCTTTCTGACTTACTTCACTCTGTATGACAGACTCTAGGTCCATCCACCTCACTACAAATAACTCAGTTTCAGAACTTACTCTTTATATTAACCTCTTTTTTCGTAAAAGACCAGTTACTGGCACTAATGAATGGTAATAATTAAATATTTATTATAGCTATGCTATTTCAGTCAGTGTTAATTGAGCTCTTATTTTTTGCCAGACCTTTCACTAGATGCTATTGAGGGAACCCAGAGATATAAAAGGTATATGGACTTCCCCTTCTGTATGCACAGTGATGATTCTGCTCCAGTTATCTCATAATATTAGATATGAGTGATTTGGAGGGCTTGGACTTTTCAAGTAGTGTCCTATTTTATTTGAATGCTGTTTTCGGAAGCTTAAAAAGGAAGTTTTTCATGGTATGAACATGATTCATTCTATGTTATGACTAAAAGGAAAGAAATGTTTCACAACAAATACAAATGTTCTCATTTGTTTATGTTTGTTTTTATTTCCATTACACTAGGGGTGGATCAAAAAAGATCTTGTTGTGATTTATGTCAAAGAGTGTTCTTCCTATGTTTTCCTCTAAGAGTATTATAATGTCTGGTCCTATATTTAGGTCTTAAATCCATTTTGAGTTATTTTTGTGTATGGTGTTAGGGAGTGTTCTAATTTCATTCTTTTACATGTGGCTGTCCACTTTTCCCAGCACCACTTATTGAAGAGACTGTCTTTTCTCCATTGTATATCCTTGCCTCCTTATGGGACCTAATGAAACTTAAAAGCTTTTGCACAACAAAGGAAGCTATAAACAAGATGAAAAGACAACCCTCAGAAAGGGAGAAAATATTTGCAAATGAATAAAAACACAAAAGATTAATCTCCAAAATCTACAAACAGCTCATGCAGCTCAATATCCAAAAAACAAACAACCCAATAAAAAATGGGCAGAAGACCTAAATAGACATTTCTCCAAAGAAGACATACAGATGGCCAAGAGGCACATGAAAAGCTGCTCAGCATCACTAATTATTAGAGAAATGCAAATTGAAACTACAATGAGGTATCACCTCACACCAGTTAGAATGGGCATGATCAGAAAATCTACAAACAGCAAATGCTGGAGAGGGTGTGGAGGAAAGGGAACCCTCTTGCACTATTGGTGGGAATGTAAATTGATACAGCCACTATGGAGAACAGTATGGAGGTTCCTTCAAAAGCTAAAAATAGAGTTACCATATGACCCAGCAATCCCACTACTGAGCATATACCCAGAGAAAACCATAATTCAAAAAGACACATGCCCCCCACTGTTCATTGCAGCACTATTTACAATAGCCAGGTCATGGAAGCAACCTAAATGCCCATCGACAGATGAATGGATAAAGAAGATCTGGTACATATATACAATGGAATATTACTCAGCCATAAAAAGGAACAAATTTCCTCTCTAGATCCATCTACATGTCTGCAAATGACCCTCTCTATTTTACATTTGGTAGTGGATATATGCCCATATCACTCCCTCACTTCGTCCCAGCTTACCCTTTCCCCTCCCCGTGTTCTCAAGTCCATTCTCTATGTCTGTGTCTTTATTCCATGTTGATGGATTTCTCCTCTTTTTCTAAACCAGGGATTCTCAAGGTATGGCCCCTGGACTAGCAGTATCAACATCACCTAGAAAGTTGGAAATGCGCATTCTCTGATGCCGCTTCAACCTTCCCAATCAGAAATTCTGGGGGTGGGGTCAGCAATCTGTGTTTTGAGAAACCTTCCATGTGATTCTGACTCAAGCTAAATTTGAGAACCAGTATTCTAAATAAAACAGTTTCTGCCATTAGTACCATCATTCTTCTAGTCACCCAGTCTTGAAATCTTGAAGTTATCAAATCATGGAATCTTTGGATTTGGGTGAACTCTATAGAATCTTCTCATTATATAGATAAGGAAACTGAGGCACAGGAAGTTAAATAATTTGACCCAAGCCATATATCTAGTCCTCTCGGTTAACCATTGTTTCCTGATCTCCTGTATATATTCATCACCAACTGTGACTGATTCTAAAGTTATATTTGGTATCTCCCATTCTTCTGTTTTCCCATTACTGTCATCATGCTTCCTGGCTTTTACCTCTTACCCCATCTAATTCACTTTATGTACTGTTTCTAGATTAATCTTCACAACAAACATAATTTTTAACAGTCACTTTCATACTCAGAAAATTTAGTGTCTCATTGAGGCCTAACAATTATATTTTAAATCTATCTGCTACAGTTCTTCTAAATTATATAAACCAGTCTGGTTTACTCTTTGCCTCCCATGTGCCTGCCTGTGTATTCCATTTCTTTCCCTTTGTTACTATTGTTTTTCACATTCTATTTTCACTTGTATGTTTATAATTTTCCCTTCCTGGAACATTCACTCCATCCCCATTACCTGTTTATCAGAATTCTACCTTTTTTTCAAATTAAAACCTAAGGTCCACACCTAGAAGCCTTTTCTCATCACATCCAGTCTCTTCCTTCACTGAACTCTTATATTCATTTTCTGTGCAGTTCATTGGGTACTTAATTATATATACTACTTGCATTGCTAGTTGACTTTTCAGGTGTATATAAACTTATTTTGCTAGCTAACTTGTAAATTTTTTGTAGGCAAGGATAGCGCTTTATGTTTTCTTATGGTCCCTGAAGTGCTTAATGTAACAGGTGCTCAATAAGCTGGTGATTTGTAATATTGCAGAAATGATAACTTGATAAGTTTTGCTGCAATGAAAAATCCTAATTGTGTACCAGTGTAGAGCTATATTTTGTACAGTTTGTATATGTATATCTTCAGTCAGTTTAATTCAAGTGACCTTTTCACCCATTTGTTCTGTGATTATATTTGTTTTCTACCTCCTTTCTGTGCACATTTCTAGAAGACAAGAAAACTTTCTGTGAAAAACAATGTTTCTATGCTAATTTTTAGTGAAAGTTGATGTGGTAATTCAAGCATAGTATTTCTGAAAAAAAATAATAGAAACTTTTAATGACAAAAAATGTTGAAACTCAAATCTTTAGCCTACAGAGTTCTAAAAAAACATAGCCCTATTTTTAGAGTACTGGTATTTTTATTCTCTTAAGAATTTAGCTTTGTGTTTACTCATGTTTCTGGTGAAATGGAATAGCAGATTGTAATAAAGAAGGCAACAAATATTATGTGTCATATGTTGTTCACTTCTTATTTGATAGAAATAGGTTTTTATGCCTCTCTATATTAACTTGAATAACAACCATTTTCTGAAATGTTCACACTGTTGGGCTAGAGAAGAAATTTCAATGTTGATTTTTTGGAGGGTGGTATATGATAGATCTCTAAGACAGTTTGGTATTTTGCTACTTGTAATGATTAAAGTTTATGGCCTAATTGCTTATTCCACTGGACTTTAATTTTCCTCTCTTGAAAGAACAAGAGGTAAATAATCTACTCACTGTATTACAAATCCTTTTTTTTCTTTTTTGTTAATCTCAATTTATAAAATTAATAATGTGCTGAGAAGTTTCTTGTATCTTTAGAGTGTTGCAGTTTTCTCTCTATTATAATTAGAAAATAGTATATGCAACAAAAATATCTGCTAGAAATGGGTACAATCGGAGAGTTATTTCTTTTATGTAAACATTGATGGCTGAAATTTATCTTTTTGTTGAACATACCACTCTTCTTTGTGTATTTTAGTAACTTTTCATCCTCTCCTTCCAATTACTCCCGTCTTGCACATCTTTAAGTCAAACATTATTTTCAGACTTAATAGAATGTGCATTAGGTAAATGTGTCTTTAAAAACCTATTTTGAAATTGGCTATTATCGTTGTAGTCAGGCCTCAATTTTTTATGTGTTGATTATTTTGTGGATAAACTCCTTTCTTGATTTTAGCTTTCTCCATCTGTCATCATGTTATCATGTAGATTTCCTTTGCTGGGTAGCCAATGTATGCATATTCAAGGAATATAATTTAATTTTATTATTTCACCTAATCAGAAATTTCCTTAAAAAGATAAATCTGCTATCAAAAATCGGTAATATAAAGTCAAACATAGTAGTTATTAGGATTATCCATTGTTTTTAATTATCTGTTTCTTTTTACTCTCACACTAGCACTCATAATCAATAGTAAACAATTAACTTCCTATATCATGACACATATTTAATCATAGTGGGAAATTCAAGACAAATTAAGAATATAGTGAGCAACTGAGTTTAGGAGAAGGCACCATCAGTAGGGCTGAAGACTATCATAGGGGCTGCTGGGGCCATTCTGCTTATTTTCCCATTTTTTCCAAGGGTCAACACTAGGTATTAGCAAGGATTTTAAGAAGAATATAATAGACCTACAAAGGTACTGAAAAAATTAACCGTTGTGTGTCCATCATAACTAAGAAATTGTTTCTTGTCAATAATTCAGTTTGTTCCACTATCTATTTTAGTAGAGAGCCTGACTCTCTCTGCAATCTTATCACTCATGTCTCTAAATAGCATAAAATGTTTTCCTCTTTAGCTGCTTCTTTTTCAAGCACAAATATTTACATTTATGTCAAATTCTGAAAATTAGTCTTAATACCTTCATTACAATCCATACCAGCTGTTTGACTTTAAACAAGTCATTTAACCTTTCTGAAACTCATTTTTTTCTGATGTAAATTGAAAGGATTACCTACTTTTGTACATATATACATGCCTGCTTTACACCTGCACATATACCCGCACACACACTCACACACACACACACACACACACACACACACACAGCTAACTAACACAGTATTTAAGGTACTGTTCTAAGTACTTTATATGTAGCTCATATAATCTTCAAAATAACCCATGAAGTGCAGATTATTCTCATTTTACAGATATTGAAACTTATTCAGAGGGACGCAAAATAAGTATCTTAAGGCAAAGCAGCTATAAGTGCTAGAACCTGGAAGTAAATCCAGTTAGACTTCAGAACCTCGCACCCACTTTTACTACTGTGTTATACTACCTCTTCAAAGCGTTTTTAACTTTCCATTTGCCATGAATTTCTCCCTCCCTCCCCCTCCCCTCTTCCTTCCCCACTCCTCGTTCCTTATTTTTTTCTACTCCCCTCTCCTCCTCAGGTCTTACTTTTGTCTTGTATCTGTAATGTTATCCCCTTTCCTCTTCTTAGGTTTTGATTTCTCACTCCATACAACACTGGTTCAAAATTCTCATTTTCTAGGACATACTCCTTGGTAAACACCACCTTATTCTAAACACTCCTTCATGGATATTTATATAATGTTTTAGTACTTTATTACTTGGCTCATTTTTGTTGTTGTTTTTAATTGGATTTACATCATAGCCAGGTATATTTTTGCCTCATCTACAATTCATGTACTTTGTTTCCAAAAATGTGAAAAAAAAATTTAGTAGAATTATAATTTAACTTCATGGGGGAACTCACTAAAGAAACACATGGGGAAATATTTTCTAATATAATCACCCAGTAATTCATCTATTTTGTAAATATTTTGTTTGCTTAAGGAAGAACCAAACTATATATTTGTTTGCACCATATTTTGTGCAAACAGATATATAAACAGCATTTGACATTAATCTATGGAAATTTCTTAGAATGTACTATAGGTTGTGCTTTTAGTTGGATTTTATATGTTTCATCTTTTTTTAAGATGGAAGTATAGTTGATTTCTGTTTCATATATTTTTTAAGGGCAAGAAATGGTCTATTTTTCTCACAAATCATTGGGCCTAGAAAATGGTATGAGCACATAGAGTAGTGGTTCTCACTCTTTGCTGCACATTAGAATCATCTGGGAGCTTTTAGTACTCTCAGTGGCCAGGCCAATTCCATCAGAATCTTTTCTAGGGGACCCAAGCATCAGTATATTTTAAAGCTCTGCAGGTGCTTGTTGCAGCAGGTGCTCAGTGAAAGCTGCTAACAAAGATAACTTGGATAAAAGGAATAGATAATTATAATGAAAAGTATTGGTATTTTTGCTCCCACGTACCTACGTTAAATCCCTGGTAGCTCATTAACTAACTTATTTTAGTCAAGTTACTCTTCTGAGTCTTGGTTTGTGCACTGTAAAATGGAAATAGTAGTAGTATATATCTCATGGGGTTGCTGTGAGATAAATGGGACAATATATGTAAAACACTGAGAATCGTGCCCTTGAATAATAATTGCTCAATACTAGCTTCCTCTTAATTCATAGATGTTTACTTCCTGTTAAAAATGAGGTTGGTCATTAATCATTAGAGAAAGGCAAATCAAAAGTACAATGAGATGTCATCTCACACCTGTCAGAATGGCCATCAAAAAAAAATCTACAAACAATAAATGCTGGAGAGGGTGTGGAGAAAAGGAAACCCTCTTGCACTGTTGGTGGGAATGTAAATTGATACAGCCACTATGGAGAACAGTATGCAGGTTCCTTAAAAAACTAAAAATAGAACTAACATATGACCCAGCAATCCCACTACTGGGCATATACCCTGAGAAAACCGTAATTCAAAAAGAATCACGTACCAAAATGTTCATTGCAGCTCTATTTACAATAGCCAGGACATGGAAGCAACCTATGTGTCCATCAACAGATGAATGGATAAAGAAGATGTGGCACACATATACAATGGAATATTACTCAGCCATAAAAAGAAACGAAGTTGAGTTATTTGTAGTGAGGTGGATGGACCTAGAGTCTGTCATACAGAGTGAAGTAAGTCAGAAAGAGAAAAACAAATACTGTGTGCTAACACATATATATGGAATCTAAAAAAAATGGTCATGAAGAACCTAGGGGCAAGATAGGAATAAAGACACAGACCTACTAGAGAATGGACTTGAGGATACGGGGACAGTGAAGGGTAAGCTGGGACAAAGTGAGAGAGTGGCATGGACATATATACACTACCAAACGTAAGATAGCTAGCTAGTGGGAAGCAGCCACATAGCACAGGGAGATCAGCTCAGTGCTTTGTGACCACCTAGAGGGGTGGGATAGGGAGGGTGGGAGGGAGGGAGACACAAGAGGGAAGAGATATGGGCACATATGTATATGTATAACTGATTCACTTTGTTTTTAAGCAGAAACTAACACACCATTGTAAAGCAATTATACTCCAATAAAGATGTTAAAAAAAAGTAAAAAAAAAATGAGGTTGGTACTGTCACAATGCTGCCATCAGTATCATCATTTTGATGTGTTACAAAATAGAAGCTGGGTATAATCTAAGGATAGGATGCCCCCTTAGGTCATGGTTGGATAATAGCTGTCTGAGTATCATTGAATTACCATGCTATAACTGTTTGGTTGATAAAAGATTTTCTTTAACACATTTGCCAATATACAATCTTTTACACACAGGCTAAATTCATTGCTGTTTCTAAAATAAAAAAAAATATTTGATGAAATCCAAGGCAAATCTCTTTTTTTAATACTTTATAAAAGTAGTTCATGATATTTGTGTGTTTTCAGTGTTTGGGTGCACAATATCTTATTATCTTGGTGTCTTCATTTTAGGCTATAGACTTTGTAGAGCCCTGCAAAAAAAAAAAAAACTGGAAAAACTCTACATATAATAATTGTTTAGTGAGAACTTAAATTCTTTCCTCACAGTTATTAAGATAACTGCAAACATTTCTTTTTTAAAAAATCCAGGCTGTTTCTTTGAGGGAAGAACACTTCAAGCTGGTTAACTATCCTGTACTTCTTCTGTTTATAAAAGTGGTTTCTACTGTGTTCTTGTCTTATATAACTGAATTATAATCAGCTTATGTCACAGCAAGGACCAGCATGTGAGCTACAAAGTCAGAGTGAGCAACACAATGACACACCTGTCAAACATATTGATCTCTATTTGTTCTCATATCAAATCAGCTAGTGCTGCAAATTTTCAGTGGGAGATATTTTCTAGCAAATGGGTCTGATTTTTGGTTTTCTTTTCCTTCTCTGATAGTGACATGGCAATGGCCGTACATCACTTAAGCAAATGAGGAAAATACATATTTTGGTCCCAGCCAAATGTATTGTAAGTGGAAATTTGAAACCTGAGGACTGGTTGGCTATATTTAATTAGTATGCAGTAAATCCCATAAGTTAGAATGCTGGGCAGTGAGTTATTTTGGTTAATGAAATACTGTGGTTAACTTTAAGTTACCACACATACCACTTATGGCTTATTATTTCTCAGAGAAATCAGTTATAGTAACATATTTATCACAATAACTGTTTTAAACTTAATGGTGTGTAATTCAGAAGACATTTGAGAATTTAATAGAATTGAGAATTTAATCTCAGGATCGTAATCAACGTTAACTGATATATATGATGCCATAGATGTATAAGGTATAGCTGAAGCTATACTAACCCTATGACAGATGGTTACTTTTCTCAATAAGTCCCTGATATCAAATTCCCTTTCTGTCATTAACCTTTCGTGAAAAAGAATGTACAAAACATAATAATTCCAGTTGTTTTTAAAGATCTCAATGAACAGGGCTATACAGAATTTATTGTCTTTTCTCTTCCTAAATACCTTCTATTATTCATCTTATTTTACTCACAACATTACGTTACCCTTTCTTTGTGGGATTTTTTCTCACTTTATTCTCTGAATTTCTATCTTCTTTATTTCTATCTTGGTTCACTCTTTTTTTTAAAAAAAAAATGACATTATTGGATGCTGGAGATGTTGACCTAAAACAAATGGACTGTAAGGTATTTCTCCAGCAAAGATGGGCTTATTTGGGGTCAGCAGAGAATTGCAGTTTGGGGTCTGCAACAATGGTAAGCCATGTGCAAGTTCCCTCATGGCAAGGGAAGGAGAACACTTTTATAGAGAGGAAAAGGAAAAGGGAGGGCTATAGTAAACAAAGAGTCTATGGCTTTTCATTGACCTAGTTCTTTCCAGGAAAGAAAAGGAACCTTCTTCCTCCTGGGCTCTGCTGTTGTCACAGGCATGAGAGGTTTCCCTTCTGGTCTCCCAATTCAATTTAACTGAGGTTTCTGTTTATTCATTTTTTACATTTCCTCCTTTTGATCAAGATCTTCCTTGGAAAACATCGCTGATCAAGAGTCAGGTTTTCTAGTTTCAGCAGCTTTTTGTCCTTCAGTGTCTGTAAGGACCTTTCCTGGATGTAGTGTCTCATGTAGGAGGGAAAGTACACAGATTGGAAACCTAGTAAGGTCACATAGTAACAAGGAGGAGTAGGAGGGAGAACTCTCAGGTACTTTTAATCTAAAGTCCATATGTTAGTAAGATCATAGACACTGGAGGTCATCTGAAGTGTTATGCCATCATCAAAGGTTTGATGACAAACCTCCAACAGGTCTAGATATCTTGGGAAAGCTGTCTAATCAGATGCCATCTGCTTCAATACTGGGAAATCTTTACTTTCAGGTCACAGATGATATGCAGGTCCAGTCAGGGTTCAGTGCTTTCCTTATGGTGTCACATGAATCCCAGAGTCTCTTCTTTGGAGTTTGGTGGCACAAAGCTTGGTTAGTAGTACTTGATAGGGCCTTTCCTGGGATGTTGAAGAGAGTTCTTCTGGAGGTGTCTTTTCCAATAGACAGAATCTCTAAGTTGCAAGGTATGATGCTTAAGGTCTTCATCTCCCACACTGTGAAAAGATTGCTCTACCCAATTGTGGTGGTTTTTAATAGAAGCTATTAGGCCTTTGCAATATTGGGGTATCTCTCCTTTAACCAGCTGTGGGTCAAAAGAAGGAGGAGTCAAGTGCATTGGGCATCCTGTGACTATTTCAAACGGTGAGATTATATTAGTTCCAAAAGAGGTGAATCTGAGATTTTTAGAAGGACATACAGCACTGCTTTTGGCAAAAATATTTGGAGGGCCTCTACAAATTTTGTCATTTGAGTCTAATAATGCCATAATTAAGGGAGTTAAACATAGTTAAAGTGTTGTAAAACCGTAAAAACAGTGTAAGACTTTTCAAAGTACCTGGCTAGTAAAATGGGTTCTTCCATCACGATGAAGTTTGAGAGGAGTTTTCCAGGTAGGGATGATCTTTTCCAAAAGGACTTTAACCACAGTAGTGGCATAGCCTGTCTGCAAGGAAAGGCTTCAGACTAGTGTAAAAACATACAGACCATATCTAAAACATATTTATATCCATTATATGGAGGAAGTTGTATGAAATCCATTTGCCAGAGCCTGAATGGTCCATTAGGCAGTTTTAAATATCCAGGAGTAGTATGAACAGGCTTCCCTGGATTGTACTTGGGACAAGTGGAACAAGTGAGGTAGGCCCTGTGCTATACAGTAGGTCCTCATTGATTATCTATTTTATATATAGTAATGTGTATATGTTCATCACAAACTCCTAATTTATCCCTCCCTCCCACCTTTCCCCTTTGGTAACCATAAGTTTGTTTTTGAAGTCTGTGAGTCTGTTTCTGTTTTGTAAATAAGTTCATTTATATCATTTTTCTAGATTCCACATATAAATGATATCATATGATATTTGGCTTTCTCTGTCTGACTTCACTTAGTGTGATAATCTCTAGGTCCATCCATGTTGCTGCAAATGGCATTATTTCATTCTTTTTTATGGCTCAGTAATATTACATTATATATATATATATATATATATATATCTCACAACTTCTTAAGCCAATCTCCTGTTGATGGGCACTTGGGTTCTTTCCATGTCTTGGCTATTATTTTATCAAATCAAAAATTCTCTTTATTAATTTCTTTTTTTTAACGGAGGATAGTCAGAGACTAAAAGTACCCATCATGTACAAAGTTTGGTATGAGGAAGCATTCAAGTGGCAGTTATTATTCTTACTGCTTCAAGAAGTGTTTTGTTCTTGTGGTTGTTTTGTGTGTGTGTGTGTGTGTGTATGTGTATGTGCTTTGATGAAAAACATGAGGAAATTTGTTTACATTTTAATTGCAATACTGTGCAGAAATAATCCAAAAATACTGGAATTTCATGATTTTTAGGATTCTAATCTTTTTAGATTATTAACAATGAATCCTGTATTGTAGAGAAGCTAAATGATAGTTTCTGCTAGAAGTAAAGGTTTCAATTTCTGCTGGATGGTATAATAGACAGAAACCCAGGAATGTCTAGATCCTGCTTTGCCAATTGCCCCTTCTCTTTTTTTTTTTTTTTTTGCGGTACGCAGGCCTCTCACTGTTGTGGCCTCTCCCGTTGCAGAGCACAGGCTCCGGACGCGCAGGCTCGGCGGCCATGGCTCACGGGCCTAGCCACTCCACAGCATGTGGGATCTTCCCGGACTGGGACACGAACCCGTGTCCCCTGCATCGGCAGCCGGACTCTCAACCACTGCGCCACCAGGGAAGCCCTCCCCTTCTCCTTATAGAGTTTCTCTGCAACCAACAACAAAGCAGAATGAGAATCAAAGTTTCTCTTTATTATTAGCTGGTCTAGCACCTGATACCCTACTGTAGGGCTATGCTGCATTCTGTGCTACAGCATGTGGTTTAGGATTAAGATTTTAGGACCAGTGGGGATAGTGACTCCTCTTTACCCTTGGAATTAAAATATTTGCATTAGCGATCTCAAATGGAAATATTTGAACCAGCACCCCATTTCTAGGTCTGGGCAGAAGCAAAAAAAATACAAAAATAAAATAGATGATAGAGTGTGTGAAGCAGATCACGTTTTAACTAAATTGAGGTAGTATAGGGGAAATAGAAAGGAAGAGAGAAAAAATCTGCTCATCCTCTCTTAGGGAAGGTGACCTAAGCTAGATTTGAGGCAGGAAACTGGAGATAGAGATCCCACATTCAGGGATTCTGCATTGCATTAACATTAGAGGGCACAATTCACTTCCTAATCTATGAGAATGGTGTCTTTTAGAGTTAAGCAATATGTGGGCATTTGCAAAACTGATCTTTTTCAAATTTATTGACCATTCACCCATTAGTACCTAGCACAATCTGGGGCCTACACTCTGAACATTCTGAGTAAGAGGGTGACCCAAACCAGGCTTAGCATGGGAAAAGGGAATTGGAGTCTTCTCCTACAATTCCTAACCTAAGAAATTTGTATATGCAAATGTCAATGTACAGTACAGTAAAAGAGGATAATCCACCAGGAACTATGAAACTAGAAATCAAAATAGTAAAAACATGATAGCTCTGAATCTGAAGCTAAATGTTTTAGATGTTGTAAATGTATGATTCATTGTGTACCTGTATGCAGAGGTAAATATAAAGGGATTACAATGGTCAGATTTTTTATTAACTTACCAGCATGGTATTTTTGAATGTTGGAATGTTACTTTAAGTTCCAAACACATTTCCCCCTAAACTTCAGTGAAGTATAGAATATCCAGCCCCATTTTCAGCATTTAACTTAAGCTAATATTAGGAAAAATGCCATTTCCAGAAATTTTCTGGAAAACACTTTACAGGATCCAGTGAAGATGGCTATTTAATATAATCCAAATTGTTCTCTGTTATAGTCACACTTCCATTTTTTCCATCCCCTAATTTACCTCCTTAACAAAATCTATTATATGTTTTTATTATATTTACTATAATTACTATTATTATATGCTTTACTATCAAAGATGAATAAGCTAAGACTCCTGCCATTAAGGAGTACTGGGTATATTTCACTCTTTTCCAATCAAAAGATGTTTATAATTCATATTAAATGCAAATAACTGGAACACATGCTTTGAGGGTATGAATCCTCCACTGGACCATGAGGTACTTGAGGGCAGGGACTGGTCCTTATACATTCTCAAATTTACAGTGTCTGGACTATAGTAAATTTATGCTTTCAATCAGCATATATTTCTTGAGCCTCTACTATGTTCAGGTCAGTATTTTATTTGCTTGGGATACAGCAGTGAACAAAAAGTTTGCCCTTATTTTAACAGTATGGTGGTAGGTAATAAATTAGGTGAATGAAAAATATAGAATATTAGAAAGTAATACATGCTAAGAAGGAAATGGAAGGGAAAGGGAAAAAGGATGAGAGGTATGTGGAGTCAGGACAATTAAAATTTACAAAGGATAGCTAGGGAAGGTTTTACTGAGAAGGTGACTTTCAAGTTAAAACCTGAAGGAAGTAGGGGAGCAACCATGTGGATATATGGTTAAAGCATATTCCAGACCAGAGAACATTCTGAGGTGTTAGTGTGCCAGGCATGTTCACAGAAGAGCAAGAAAGCCAGTGTAACTAGAGTGTATATAAAAAGGAAGAGTAGTTGATGAGATCAGAGAAGTAATGGGGGGCCAAATCATATAGGTCCTTTTAGGTCATAGTCAATACTCTGCTTTTTATGGCGTGAAGCAGGAAACCACTAGAGGGTTTGAGCAGAGAAGTGCATAAACAGACTTCCATTTTTAAAGGATTACTCTGGTTTCTGTATTTTTAAAAATTTGCAAGAATATTAAGGGTAGAAGGAGGGAGATAAGTTAGGAGGCTATTTTGATAATCCAGGTAAAAGATAATGATAGTTTGGGCTTCCCTGGTGGCGCAGTGGTTGGGAGTCCTCCTGCCGATACGGGGGATGCGGCTTCGTGCCGCGGTCTGGGAGGATCCCACATGCCGGGGAGCGTCTGGGCCCCTGAGCCATGGCCGCGGGGCCTGCGCGTCCGGAGCCTGTGCTCCGCGGCGGGAGGGGCCGCAGCGGTGAGAGGCCCGTGTACCGCAAAAAAAAAAAAAAAAAAAAAGATAATGATAGCTTGGACCAAAGTGGGAATGCAGAAGTGGTTTGACATCTGGTTTTATTTTGAAGGTAGAGCTCACAGCACTTGTTGATAAATGTAGGTGTGAGTGAAAGAGATGAGCCCATAATAGCACAGCTAACTGAGATGTAGGCAACTTGCATGAGGATATGTTTTGAGGTCTTGAACTCTATCATAAACTCAATTTTGAAATTGTTAAATATGAGAAGCATATTCAACATCAAAGTAATTATGCCAAGGAGGCAGTTAGATATACAAGTCTGCAGTTCAGGGTAGAGGTTGAGCCTGGAGATTTATATTGAGGAGCAGTCATCATATAGATGGTATTTAAAGCCATGAAACTGATACAGTTTCTCAAGGAGTAAAAGTAGCTTTAAAAAAAATCCTATCCCACCCCTCTAGGTGTTCACAAAGCACCGAGCTGATCTCCCTGTGCTATGCAGCTGCTTCCCAATAGCTATCTATTTTACATTTGGTAGTGTATATATGTCAATGCCATTCTTTCACTTCATCCCAGCTTAGCCTTCCCCCTCCCCGTGTCCTCAGGTCCATTCTCTACGTCTGCATCTTTATTCCTGTCCTGCCCATAGGTTCTTCAGAACTTTTTTTCTTTTAGATTCTATATATATGTGTTAGCATGCGATATTTGTTTTTCTCTTTCTGACTTACTTCACTCTGTATGACAGACTCTAGGTCCATTCACCGCACTACAAATAACTCAGCTTCATTTATTTTTATGGCTAATATTCCATTGTATATATGTGCCATATCTTCTTTATCCATTCATCTGTCAATGGACAGTTAGGTTGCTTTCATGTCCTGGCTATTGTAAATAGTGCTGCAATGAACATTGTGGTACATGACTCTTTGAATTATGGTTTTCTCAAGGTATATGCCCAGTAGTGGGATTGCTGGGTCATATGGTATTACTATTTTTAGTTTTTTTTTTTTTTTTTTTTGCCATACGCGGGCCTCTCACTGTTGTGGCCTCTCCCGTTGCGGAGCACAGGCTCCAGACGCGCAGGCTCAGCGGCCATGGCTCACGGGCCCAGCCACTCCGCGGCATGTGGGATCTTCCCGGACCGGGGCATGAACCCGTGTCCCCTGCATCGGCAGGCGGACTCTCAACCACTGCGCCACCAGGGAAGCCCAATTTTTAGTTTTTTAAGGAACCTGCATACTGTTCTCCATAGTGGCTTTATCAATTTACATTCCCACTGACAGTGTAAGAGGATTCCCTTTCTCCACACCCTCTCCAGCATTTACTGTTTGTAGATTTTTTTGATGATGTCCATTCTGATTGGTGTGAGGTGATACCTTATTGTAGTTTTGATTTGCATTTCTCTAATAATTAGTGATGTTGAGCATCTTTCCATGTGTTTTTTGGCCATGTGTATGTCTTCTTTGGAGAAATGTCTATTTAGATCTTCCACCCATTTTTTGATTGGATTGTTTGTTTTGTTGACATTGAGCTGCATGAGCTGTTTATAGATTTTGGAGATTAATTCTTTGTCAGTTGCTTCATTTGCAAATATTTTCGCTAATTCTGAGGGGTGTCTTTTCCTTTCCTGTGCAAACAGTTTTGAGTTTAATTAGGTCCCATTTGTTTATTTTTGTTTTTATTTTCATTACTCTTGGAGGTGGGTCAAAAAAGATCTTGCTGCAGTTTATGTCAAAGAGTTATCTGTCTATGTGTTATAGTATCTGGACTTACATTTATATCTTTAAATCACTTTGAGTTTATTTTTGTATATGGTGTTAGGGAGTGTTCTAATTTCATTCCTTTGCATGCAGCTGTCCATTTTCCCCAGCACCACTTATTGAAGAGACTGTCTTTCCTCCATTGTATATTCTGGCCTCCTTTGTCATAGATTAGTTGACCATAGGTTTATCTTTGGGCTTTCAATCCTGATCCATTGACCTATATGTCTGTTTTTGTGCTGGTACCATAGTGTCTTGATGACTGTAGCTTTGTAGTATAGTCTGAAGTCAGGGAGCCTGATACCTCTAGCTCCATTTTTCTTTCTTAAGCTTGCTTTGGCTATTCAGGGTCTTTTGTGTTTCTGTACAAATTGTAAAACCTTTGTTCTAATTCTGTGAAAAATGCCATTGGTTATTTAATAGGGATTGTATTGAATCTGTAGATCGCTTTGGGTAGTAAAGTCATTTTCACAGTGTTGATTCTTCCAGTCCAAGAACATGGTATATCTGTCCCTCTGTCTGTGTCATCTTTGATTTCTTTCATCAGTATCTTATAGTTTTCCATGTACAGGTCTTTTGCCCCCTTAATTAGGTTTATTCCTAGGTATTTTATTCTTTTTGTTGCAATAGTAAATGGGATTGTTTCCTCAATTTCTCTTTCTGATCTTTCATTGTTAGTGTATAGGAATGCAGGAAATTTCAGTATATTAATTTTATATCCTGCTACTTTACCAAATTCATTGATTAGCTCTAGTAGTTTTCTGGAGGCATCGTTAGGATTTTCTATGTATAATATCATGTCATCTGCAAAAGTGACAGTTTTACTTCATCTTTTCCAATTTGGATTCCTTATATTACTTTTTCTTCTTTGATAACTGTGGCTAGGACTTCCTAAACTATGTTGAATAATGTTGAATAATAGTGAATAGTGGTGAGAGCAGACACCCTTGTCTTGTCCCTGATCTTAGAGGAGATGCTTTCAGTTTTTCACCATTAAGAATAATGTTTCCAGGCTTCCCTGGTGGCGCAGTGGTTGAGAGTCCACCTGCCAATGCGGGGGACATGGGTTCATGCCCTGGTCCGGGAAGATCCTACATGCCGCGGAGTGGCTAGACCCGTGAGCCATGGTCATTGAGCCTGCACATCCAGAGCCTGTGCTCCACAACGGCAGAGGCCACAACAGTGAGAGGCCCACATACCGCAAAAGAAGAAAAAAAAAAAGAATAATAATGTTTCCTGTGGGTTTATCATATATGGCCTTTATTATTTGGAGGTAGGTTCCCTCTGTGCCCACTTTCTGGAGAGTTTTTATCGTAAATGGCAGTTGAATTTTGTCTAAAGCATTTTCTGCATATATTGAGATGATCATATGGTTTTGATTCTTCAGTTCATTACTATTGTGTATCACATTGTTTGATTTGCATATGTTGAAGAATCCTTGCATCCCTGGGATAAATCCCACTTTTTCATAGTGTATGATCCTTTAAATGTGCTGTTGGATTCTGTTTGCTAGTATTTTGTTGAGGATTTTTGTGTTTATGTTCATCAGTAATGTTGGCCAGTAATTTTCTGTTTTTGTGATAACTTTGTCTGGTTTTGGTATCAGGGTGATGGTGGCCTTGTAGGGTGAGCATGAGAGTGTTCCTCCCTCTTCAATTATTGGAAGAGTTTGAGAAGGATGGGTGTTAGCTCTTCTCTAAATGTTTGATAGAATTCACCTGTGAAGCCATCTGGTCCTGGACTTTTGTTTGTTGGAAGATTTTTAATCACATTTTCAATTTCATTACTTGTGATTGGTCTGTTCACATTTTCTATTTCTTCCTTTTTCAGTCTTGGAAGGTTGTCCTGTTCTTAGAATTTTTCCATTTATTCCAGGTTGTCCATTTTATTGGTATATAGTTGCTCGTAGTAGTCTCTTATGATCCTTTGTATTTCTGTGGTGTCAGTTTTTACTTCTTTTTTATTTCTAATTTTACTGATTTGAGTTATCTTCCTTTTTTTTCTTGATGAGTCTGGCTAAAGGTTTATGAATTTTGTTTATCTCTTCAAAGAACCAGCTTTTAGTTTCATTGATCTTTGCTATTGTTTTCTTCACTTCTATTTCATTTTTTTCTGCTCTGATCTTTATGTTTCTTTCCTTCTACTAACTTTGGATTTTGTTTGTTCTTCTTTCTCTAGTTGCTTTACATGTAAGGTTAGGTTGTTTATTTGAGATTTTCTTGTGTTTTGAGGTAAGATTGTATTGCTATAAACTCCCCTCTTAGAACTGCTTTTGCTGCATCCCATAGGTTTTGGGTCATTGTTTTCTCATTGTCATTTGTTTATAGATATTTTTTGATTTCCTCTTTGATTTCTTCAGTGATCTCTTGGTTATTTAGTAGCATATTGTTTAGCCTCCTTGTGTTTGTGTTTTTTACAGTTTGTTTTCCCTGTAATTGATTTCTAATCTCATAATATTGTGGTTGGAAAAAATGCTTGATACTATTTCAATTTTCTTTAATTTACAGAGGATTGATTTGTAACCCAAAATGTGATCTATCCTGGAGAACGTTCCGTATGCACCTCAAAAGAAAGTGTGTTCTGCTGTTTCAGACGGAATCTCCAATAAATATCAATTAAGTCTATCTGGTCTATTGTGTCATTTAAGGCTTGTGTTTCCTTATTAATTTTGTATCTTGATGATCTATCCATTGGTGTAAGCAGAGTGTTAAATTATCCTACTCTAACTGTGTTACTGTCGATTTCCCTTTTATGGCTGTTAGCATTTGCCTTGTGAATTAAGGTGCTCCTATGTTGGGTGCATAAATAGTTACAATTTTTTTTTTCTTTTTTGCAGTACGCAGACCTCTCACTGTTGTGGCCTCTCCCGTTGCGGAGCACAGGGTCCGGACGCACAGGCTCAGTGGCCATGGCTCATGGGCCTAGCCGCTCTGCGGCATGTGGGATCTTCCTGGACTGGGGCACGAACCCGTGTCCCCTGCATTGTCAGGCAGACTCAACCACTGTGCCACCAGTGAAGCCCAAATATTTACAATTTTTATATCTTCTTCTTGGAATGATCCCTTGATCATTGTGTATTGTCCTTCCTTGTCTCTTGTATCAGTCTTTATTTTAAAGTCTAGTTTGTCTGATATGAGTATTGCTACTCCAGATTTCTTTTGATTTCCATTTGCATGGTATATCTTTTTCCAGCCTCTCACTTTCAGTCTGTATGTGTACCTAGGTCTGAAGCACATCTCTTGTAGACAGCATGTATATGGGTCTTGTTTTTGTATCCATTCAGCCAGTCTGTGTCTTTTGGTTGGTGCAATTAATCCATTTACATTTAAGGGAATTATCGATACATATGTTTCTTTTGCCATTTTCTTAATTGTTTGGGGTTTGTTTCTGTAGGTCTTTTTCTTTTCTTGTGTTGCCCACCTAGAGAAGTTCTTTGAGCATTTGTTGTAAACCTGGGTTGGTGGTGCCGAATTCTCTAAGCTTTGGCTTGTCTGTATAGCTTTTGATTTCTCCATCAAATCCAAATGAGTGCCTTGCTGGGTAGAGTAATTTTGGCTGTAGGTTTTTCCCTTTCATCACTTTAAATATATCCTGCTATTCCCTTCTGACCTGCAGAGTTTCTGTTGAAAAATCAGCTGATATCCTTATGGGGATTCCTTTGTATATTATTTTTGGCTTTTCCCTGGCTGCTTTTAATATTTTTTCTTTGAATTTAACTTTTGTTAGTTTGGTTAATATATGTCTCAGCATGTTTCTCCTTGGGTTTAATCTGTATGGGACTCCCTGTGCTTCCTGGACTTGGGTGACTATTTCCTTTCCCCATTAGGGAAGTTTTCAACTATAATCTCTTCAAATATTTTCTCAGACGCTTTCTCTTCTTCTTCTGTGATCCCTGTTATTCAAATGTTGGTGCATTTAATGTTGTCCCAGAGGTCTCTGAGACTGTCCTCATTTTGTCTCATTATTTTCCTTATTCTTCTCCATGGCAGTTATTTCCACCTTTCTATCTTCCAGCTCACTTATCTGTTTTTCTCACTCAGTTATTCTGCTATGGATTCCTTCTAGTATATTTTTCATTTCATTTAATGTGCTGTTCATCACTGATTGCTTGTTCTTAATTCTTCTAGGTCTTTTGTAAACATTTCTTATATCTTTTTGATCCATGCCTCTATTCTGTTCCTGAGATCTTGAATCATCTTTACTATCATTACTGTGAATTCTTTTTCAGGTAGATTACCTATTTACTCTTCATTTATTTGGTCTTGTGGGTTTTTACCTTGCCCCTTCATCTACAATGTATTTCTCTGTTGTCTCATTTTGTCTAACTTTCTGCATTTGTGGTCTCCTTTCTGCAGGCTGCAGGGTCATAGTTCCTCTTGCTTCTGTTTTCTGATCCCTGGTGGATGAGGTTGGTCCAGGGTCTTTTGTAGGCTTCCTGGGAGGAGGGACTGGTTCCTGCACTCCTGTGGGTGGAGCTTAGTCTTTTCCCTCTGATGGGCAGGATCTCGTCATGTGGTGTGTTTTGGGCTGTCTGTGATCTTAGTACGACTTTAGGCAGCCTGTCTGCTTGTGGGTGGGGCTGTATTCCTGTCTTGCTGGTAGTTTGGCATGAGGTGTCCAGCACTGGTGCCTGCAGGCAGTTGGGTGGAGCCGGGTCTTGGTGTTGAGATGGATACTCCAGGAGAGCACATGCCAATTAATATTCCCTGGGCCTGGGAATTCTCTGGTGGTACAGCATCCTGGATTCAGCATTTCCACCCTGGAGGCCCAGGGTTGACCCCTGGCTGGGGAACCAAGAACCTGCAAGCTGCATGGTGCATCCATAGAAGAAAGGAAAACAAAGGAAAAGAAATGAAACAACAAAACCCCAAGACAAATAGCAAAATCAAAAACAAACAGCAGCAACAACACAATAAAAAGGAAGAAAGAAAACAGACAAACCAAACCCAAGATAAGTGATAAAAAGAAAACCAAACAAACAGAAACAAAGAAACGGACTATAAAGGCAAAAAACCCCACAAAACAGGGCTTCCCTAGTGGCGTAGTGGTTAAGAATCTGCCTGCCAATGCAGGGGACACGGGTTGAAGCCCTGCTCCTGGAAGATCCCACATGCCATGGGGCAACTAAGCCCATGCGTCACAACTACTAAGCCTGCACTCTAGAGCCCATGAGGTACAACTACTGAGCCTGAGTGCCACAACTACTGAAGCCCGTGCACCTAGAGCCTGTGCTCTGCAACAAGAGAAGCTACCCAATGAAAAACCCATGCACTGCAATGAAGAGTAGCCCTCACTCACCACAACTAGAGAAAAAAGCTCGCATGCAGCAACAAAGACTCTAGACAGCCAAAAATTTTAAAAATAAATAAATAAATTTATTTTTAAAAGTAATAAATAAAACACATAGAAACAATCAAAAAAAGAACAAAGACAAGAAAAAACACAGAACAACAAAAAAGTAAATAAAAATAGAAAAAATATATTAAAAATAATATTAAAAAAATAATAAAAACATCAACTGAACAAAATGAAACAAGCAACAAAGGAATAATAGTAATAAGAATGTTTTCCTGGCGCCTCCTCTGTCAGCATCCTTGCTCCCACAGTGAGCCACAGCCATCCTCCACCTCCCCAGGGAGCCCTATAATACCTCTAGGTAGGTCTTTGGACCTGCTGTGGGCACTGTGGGGACAGCTCATAATCTGACCTGGCCCAACTCTCACGTGTACTTGCCCCCAAAGTCCACTGATTTTAATGCTAGACTGGTCTCAGTTTTAGGAACACTTGTTGTCTATTCAGATATTTCAGAGATGTAGGATTTACCAAGCCGATTGTGTTGATTTAATCTGTGGCTATGCAGCTGCACAGAGATATTTCAGTTCCTCTTCCTTAGTCGCACCATCCCTGGGGCTCAGCTTTGGTTTTGGCCCCAAGTCTGCATGTTTGCCACCCTTAGGTATCTGTTCCCTGCCCAGGCGATAGTGAGTGAAAGCAGTGGCTGATTGGGGCACACTTACTCAGGCCAGGGAGGGGTACGTTGGCCACAACTGGGGTGTGCACAAAGTGCCTGCAGCAGCAGTGACCAGCAGACAGTTGCAACAGACTGGGGCATGCTCACTCTGGTGGGAGTCCCTCCCAGTGCTCGCGGAGGCATGGACTGGTGTGTGGGGGCTGTAGTGGCCCCACCTCTTATGTGCCACTCAACAATGACACCTCGTTTCCTAGGCAGACCATGTTTCCTCTAGGGCATTCCAGGCCATGGAGCCCCTCACTCCTGTTCCCTCTGTTGTATCTGTGCAGCCAGCAGTGGTCCTCTCCCCAGATCTGCTCTCTCTCTCTTTTTTTTTTACATCTTTATTGGAGTATAATTGCTTTACAATGTTGTGTTAGTTTCTGCTGTATAACAAAGTGAATCAGCTATATGTGTACATATATCCCCATATCCCCTCCCTCTTGAGCCTCCCTCCCACCCTCCCTATCCCACCCATCTAGGTGGACACAAACCACTGAGCTGATCTCCCTGTGCTATGCAGCTGCTTCCCACTAGCTATCTATTTTACATTTGATAGTGTATATGTCAATGCTACTCTCTCATTTCATCTCAGCTTCCCTTTCCCCACCACCCCCATGTCCTCAAGTCCATTCTCTACGTCTGCATCTTTATTCCTGTCTTGCCACTAGGTTCATCAGAACCATTTGTTATTAGATTCCATATATATGTGTTAGCATATGGTATTTGTTTTTCTCTTTCTAACGTACTTCACTCTGTTTGACAGACTCTAGGTCCATCCACCTCACTATAAATAACTCAATTTCATTTATTTTCACAGCTGAGTAATATTCCATTGTATATATGTGCTACATCTTCTTTATCCATTCATCTGTCAATGGACATTTCGGTTGCTTCCACTCTCTTAACCCCACACTTTAGCACTCAGCCCCTGCCAACATTGGCAGATTCACATCTCAAGCAGGGGCACCCAGGGCTGATTCTGGAGGAGGCTTTGTGATGGGCAGCACTCAGGACCTTGGAGCCTACACGGGCAGAGGCGGCCTTGGCTTGAGGGGTGGGTGAGCCTGCTCAGATGGGTGTCCCTCCCAGTACCCACGGAGGCTGAAGCCAGCGGGTGGTGAAGGGGGTTGCAGTGATGGCTCCACCCCTTGCACACCACTCAACAATGACTCCTTGTTTCTATGGTGTCCCGGGCTTCCTCCGCCAACTTTCCCAGTCATGGAGCACCTTACTCCTGTCCCTTTGGGCTGTCTTTTCACAGCCAACAGCTGTCCCTGCCCTGGGTCCATGCTCCAAACCCCACTTTCCAACACCCATCCCCCCTCTGCAACAGGAGACACATGACTCCAGCTGGGGTGCACAGGGCTGCGACACAGACCATGAGCGCAGTTTTTACCCTGACCTGCCTTCCACAGACTGTCCGCTGCATTCCCCTTTGATCCCCTGAAGGTCTCTCTGTCCCAGCTACTTTCTCCACCATGTGGGGAGGTTTTTGAGTGCGGGAACCTCTCCTCACCTTCAGCTTCCTGCCAGAGTTACTGGTCCCTTTTTTGATTCCTCTTTTCTTTTTTCTTTCTTTCATCTTACCCAGTTGTGAGGGGATTTTTCTTGTCCTTTTATGTGTCCGAAGTCTTCTGCTAATGTTCAGCAGGTGGTCTGTGAGAACTGTTCCATTTGTAGATGTATTCTTAATGTACTTGTGAGGAGAGATGAATTCCGCATCCTCCTATTTCATCATCTTAAATGGCCATGCCTTCTTTTTGGAATTCAGCGTATTTATTAGTCCTCTTCTTGGTTCCACTTTTGAAGAAATTCACAGTCCAAAGAAAGTGTTGCTTCAGCATCCCCAGGAGAAGCTCTGGTCCAAGTTCTGATTGGAATTCCAGGCGAGGCTGCTTGCTGAGCCCTGCCTACTCTACCTATGCTGGGAAGCCCTCAACTGCCTCTGCAGCCAACCATTCAACTGAATGTCTGTCCCACAGCTTTTGAATGCACCATTTTCTATCATATTCTTTCTCCCTCTCCTCATCCTTCTTCCCCTCTTTTTGTCCTCCCTTCCCTCCACCCCACTGTGTTTTAGTTTAGATAATTTCTATTCATCTGTCTCCAAGTTCACTGATTCTTTTCATAAATATATATTATTTATATTTGAATCTCTTTCTGTTCTATTGTTTTCTCTTTCCTTTTTTTTAACTCATAATTATTTGCTTTATAATTGAACAGAATGTATAGGACAGAAGAGACTAGTGTAAATCATATTTATGCCTGGAAATGAGCATGTCTCTTTGGTTAGGCCTTTAGTGTTGGGAATTTGAAATAATCTAATCAGGAATTGAAGTGGATGTGAAATTTGGTCTTGCTGTGATTATTCTCAGTGTACCACCTGCTTCAAATTCCTCTAGATCCCTTGTGCTTAGGTGAGTGCTACATTGCTGGGGGATTTTTCCAGTGTTCATATCACACCTTCAGCTTTAGCCTTTCTTTGTGGTCCTGTGCTTCAGAGAAGGTATTTCTCCACATTTTTACTTGAAACATGACTCTGCTGATGGGGGCAGGTGAGGATATTCTCTATTGTCTTGTTTTAGGTTCTGTCCTCCATAGGCCCTGTGCCCCTGGTTCTCCTGAAGAGGGCTTTCTCAGTGATCTAGCCCTTTTCCCAGTGTTAGAGGCTGTTTTTGTTTTGTTTTGTTTTCTATTACTTTCCTCTAGCCACAGTGGGTCTTCAACTGTGCCCTAGGGATGACAAGGTTTGCTGTCCTTCCCCTAGCAACTTAGGCTTTTGTTCCAGAAGGTAAAGTGTTCTGGGCAGAGATTCATGTTTTTCCCACATTGGTAACCACTCCTTTCCCCCAGGTCTATACCATGAGGTAGGCTTTCTCTGGTCTCCTGCCCTGCCCTCAATGTTTTGTTTTGTTCTTGTTTATTGCTGTTGTTTTTTATGGGAAGCCATAGAGGTTTGTGGAGAAAAGCCTGCAAGTTGGGTTAGAGCTTTCCATAGTCTATAGATCTCAAGGGTTCTATATTTTCATGCTAGCTCACATACAGCCTTCAGCAATTTGTTAAAAAAATATATCTGAACTTTTCCCTGCTTGTATGGCAGCCTATTACCCTCCCATGTACTTCTGCAAATTAGCCAGTGCTCATGTTCCATTCTTGGAAGCACCTGTCTTTCCTTAGATTTCAGGCCTGCTTGTTGCCCTGTGACCTTGACTCTCTGATAGGTTCATGGAAATTTATAATTGTGTATATTATCCAGTTTATCTTATTGTAACAGTGGGAATGATTCTCTTTCCAATTTTCTGCATACCAAGTGGAAGGCAAAATAACCCCTACAATGTTTTTGTTAGAATAATAAGATCTAGCGATATGTAAAAGTTGTGGAAAGAATGTAAAAATCACAGAAAGTAGAGCAAACATAGCTATAATAGAGCACATTTGGACAGCTATTAGGAAATTAAAAGGAAAAGAAGATAGAGAAATTAAGACAGTTTTTGTTATAAAGTGTAAATGCTTTAAGCCTTAGTGATATAAAAGTGATGGCATAGCTAATAACAAGCATGAGTGAGATAAAATGTCAGTATGCTAATTTCATTATCTTTCATAGCATGGAATCAATAAATTCCAATAAAGTTAAAATAAGTAGTTAAAAATACAAAAATATTTTAATGTCAATGTAGTAGAGTTGTTTTACTTTAGAAGAATCTTAAAAGCTAGTCTACATTGCTGTCTACTAAATTAAAATTGATTTAATATTTTATTATAAATAATATTATAATATCCTTTTGTAGTAAAATCATTTATTTCTAACTTTCCATATGATATATGCACAGAGAGAACAAAGTGCTTCAGATTGTGTTTTCTCAAATTTTAGCACTGGTAGGATTCAAGATAATTTGTTTCTATCCTATTTGCAATTTTTACTGTTGCTTAAATATTTTTAAGTGAACATGTATCATTTTTACTAAAAGGAAGTCAATGTGCTTTAAAAAATCAATTAAATGCATTTTGAGTAAAAATTAAACTGTCTGATTACTTCTTAGAGTTTAAAAATTGAATCTGCCACAAAAATCAGCAAGATAACAATGTGAAATACATTTAATATACTGTTAATTACCTACTAATATGCTATTATTTTCCTTTCTTAAACCAGGAATTTCTGACAGTTTTACATGGAGTCTTATGTTTCAGAGACCTTAGTATCCTTTACTAGCAGTACTTCTCATTGAATTTAAGTAAATGTCTGTGTACTTCCTAATAGCACAGGGTTCTCAACCTTGACACTACTAAAATTTAGGCTGCATAATTCTTTATTGTGGGAAGCTGCCCTGTGCTTTGTAGGATGTTTAGAACATCCCTAGCCTCTACCCACTATGTGCCAGTAACAATCCCCTGTCCACTATTGTGACAACAAAATATATCTCCAGACATTGCCAGATATACTCTAGGGGGGAAAATTACTCCTCGTTGAGGACCATGTAATAACAACACTTTAGAGGAACTATTCATTTTTTCCACAGCTTTAATAATTGAAGAAAAGTTATGGGATTTTATCTCACTGACTCTAATCAGCCATAAATAATTAATAAGCTCTTGCCCCAAATCTTCCTCTGACCTTATTGTATGAATCATTATACTTTTAATTTACCATCATATATCTTGCTGTTTTCATGCTTTATTTTCCCCCAGTAGATTATAAGATCTCCGAAGTCAAGAATGGTCATCTACTTCATATATACATAACCTTGCCTTGTACCTTATGCATTATGTGACTTCAGTAAATGCTTATAGGTTTAAATCAACCTATTCTTATTGAGAAAAGCATTGTGCTAGGCCTTGAAGAGCATACAAATATGGGAAAGCCTAGTCTGCTCCTTCAAGAAGCATATTAGGAACAGAACTAAAATAAATATATTAAAAATTAGTAGAAAGGAGAATATGCTAAAAGCCATAAGAAAGATACAAGCAAATGCCAAAGGTAAGAGAGATCAGGAAAGGCTTCAAGGACAAAATGGGTTTTGAAATGGGCCTAAAGGATGGCTGTTAGGCAGGTTTATGGAGAGTAGAGGGTAGAGAAGGGTTTTTATAGGCATAGTTTAAGGGAAGCGTTGAGGAACAAATTACTGGAGATAGAAAAGCTTAAAAGTATGTTTTGGAAATAGCAAGAAATGATGATATAAAACCTATTGGATCTTTCGTGATTAAAGTCATATTCTATTTTTTATTTCTGCCAGACATAAAACATCTTTATCATCAAAGAAATCATGGTGTTCTATGTAAGGGATTTGTATTAATTTGCTGGAAGTTTTATTAGTATAGTGAACATTTGGAATAATGTTAAAGCAAAGGGGTTCTTATGCAGCTTTATTTTCTATCTTAAAAATGAAAGTTATTTAAAGTTATCATTTATGAGTTTTATACAGTTTTTCTTTCTGTTTGTTTATTTCATTTTGAATTATCACTGTACACAGTGAACTATGATTTTATATTTACTAAATATTTTCTGTTCATTTTTCCGTCCCTTGTAATGTGAGTTTGCTCATCCAAGTGGCAGTAGAGAGTTATATAGCGCTGGCATATAGATGAATTGGGGAAGAGAAAATAGCTATTAGATTGTAGTTACCCTTTTCCCATAGGAACAGCAACAAAAATCTTCCTGTTCAATAAAAATATTTAAAATTTCATTATGTAAAGCATACAGTAACCTAAATTAAGCTTTGGGTGCAAATAAAAATCAATGGGAAACTCATGCTTTTAGATTGTCCTTTTGAGTAGCTCTCAAAGTGTAGTCCAAGGACCCCTAAGAGGCCCCAAGATCTTACTGGAGATCCATGAAGTCAAACTATTTTCATAATACTAAAACATTATTTTCATTATGCACTATGTTGACATTTTCACAATGGTACAAAAACAACAACTAAAACTACTATTGCCTGAGCATGAATCAAAACACTGGTACTAAACTATAGTAGTAGTAATTTGTATTCTTCACCACAATGCACTCAGAGGGGGAAAAGAAGCCAGTTTCACTTAATGTCTTTGATTAAGCAGTAAAAACTATTAATTTTATTTGATCTAGACCTTTGAATATATATCTCTTTAATTGTACAACAGAATGGAAAGTAGGCAGAAAGCACTTCTTCCTCACACCAAGTATGGTGGTTGTCTCCACATAAAGCACTTAGAAGATTGTTTGCATTGTCAAACTTTCCTAGCTGCTTTTTTCATGGAATACCATTTTTATTTGAAAGAACTAGTAACAAACTATGGTTATTCTGATTTGGTTATTTGACATATTTTTTTCAAAAATGAATGACTTGAGGCTTTCACTTCAAAGAAGACAACTGATGGTATTCATTAGCAATGCCAAAATGTAAGTTTTCAAGCGAAAATTGGAATTTTGGAATTAAAAAATAATTCTCAGTTTTCAGATTTACAATATTGCATTAGTTTCAAGGTGTACAGCAAAGTGATTCAGTTATACATATATTTTTCAGATTATTTTTATTGTAGGTTATTACAAGATACTGAATGTAGTTCCCTGTGCTATATGGTGAATCTTTGTTGCTTATCTATTTTATATAAAGTAGTTGTTATCTGTTAATCCCATACTCCTAAATTATCCCTTCCCCCTCCTTTTCCCCTATGGTAACCACAAGTTTGTTTTCTATGTCTGTGATTCTGTTTTGTATATACATTCATTTGCATTATTTTTAGATTCTACATATAAGTAATATATAATATTTGTCTTTCTCTATCTGACTTCCTTCA
The DNA here is from genome assembly GCF_003676395.1 of Aethalodelphis obliquidens. NCBI lineage: Eukaryota > Metazoa > Chordata > Mammalia > Artiodactyla > Delphinidae > Aethalodelphis > Aethalodelphis obliquidens. Next base: position 105,275 of record NW_020838099.1, on the reverse strand, counting down.
CTTAGTATGATATTCTCTAGGTACATCCACGTTGCTGCAAATGACAATCTTTCATTCTTTTTATGGCTGAATAATATTCCATTGTATATATATACCACATCTTCTTAAAGCAATCATCTGTTGATGGGCACTTGGGTTGTTTACATGTCTTGGCTATTGTAAATAGTACAACTATGAACACTGGGGTGCATATAGCTTTTTAAATTAAAGTTTTTTTATCTTTTTTGGATAAATGCCCAGGATTGGGATTGCTGGATCGTATGGTAGCTCTAGTTTTAGTTTTCTAAGGAATCTCCATACTGTTTTCCATAGTGGCTGCACCAATTTACATTCTCACTGAAAGTGCACAGGGGTTCCCTTTTCTCCACAACCTGTCCAATATTTATCGTTTGCAGACTTTTTGATGATAGCCATTGTGACGGGTGTGAGGTGATACCTCCTTGTGGTTTTGATATGCACTTCCCTAAGAATTAGAAGTGTTGAGCATCTTTTCATGTGCTTGTTGGCCATCTGTATGTCTTCTTTGGAGAAATGTCTATTTATCTTCTGCCCCTTTTTTGATTGGGTTGCTTGATTTTTTGATATTGAGTTGTATAAGCCATTTGTATATCTTGGATATTACGCCCTCATCAGTCACATCATTTGCAAATATTTTCTCCCATACCATAGGTTGTCTTTTCATTTTGTTGATGGTTTCCTTTGCTGTGCAAAAGCTTTCATGTTTGATTAGGTCCCACTTGTTTATTTTCACTTCTATTTATTTTGCCTTGGGAGATTGATCTAAGAAAATATTGCTACGATATATGTTTTAGAAAGTTTTGTCTATTTCATGTCTCATATTTAGGTCTTTAAACCACTTTGAGTTTATTTTGGTATATCGTGTGAGGAAGTGTTCTAATTTCATTGATTTACATGTAGCTGTCTGCCATTCCCAACACAACTTTTTTTTTTTTTTCTAACATCTTTATTGGAGTAAAATTGCTTTAAAATGGTGTGGTAGTTTCTGCTTTACAACAGGGTGAATCAGCTATACATATACATATATCTCCATATCTCCTCCCTCTTGCATCTCCCCCGCACCCTCCGTATCCCACCCCTCTAGGTGGTCACACAGCACCAAGCTGATCTCCCTGTGCTATACGGCTACTTCCCACGAGCTATCTATTTTATATTTGGTAGTTTATATAAGTCCATGCCACTCTCTCACTTCATCCCAGCTTACCCGTCTCCCACCCAATGTCTTCAATTTTGTTTCTTTTTATGGCTGAGTAATATTCCATTGTATGTACATACACATCGTCTTTATCCATTCACCTGTCGATGGACACTTAGGTTGCTTCCATGTCCTGGCTATTGTAAATAGAGCAGCAATGAACATTGTGTTACATGACTCTTTTTGAACTATGATTTTCTCAGGGTATATGCCCAGTAGTGGGATTTCTGGGTCGTATGGTAGTTCTATTTTTAGTTTTTTAAGGAAGCTCCCTACTGTTCTCCATAGTAGACTTATCAATTTACATTCCCACCAAAAGTGCAAGAGGGTTCCCTTTTCTCCACAACCTCTCCAGCATTTATTGTTTGTAGATTTTTTGATCATGGCCATTCTGTCTGGTGTGAGGTGATACCGCATTATAGTTTTGATTAGCAATTCTCTAATGATTAGTGATGTTGAGTATTCTTTCATGTGTTTGTTAGCAATATGTATATCTTCCTTGGATAAATGTCTATTTAGGTCTTCTGCCCATTTTTGGATTAGGTTGTTTGTTTTTTCTTTTTCATATTGACCTGCATGAGCTGCTTGTAAATTTTCGAGATTAATTCTTTGTCATTTGCTTCGTTTGCAAATATTTTGTCACATTATGAGGGTTTTTGCTTGTCTTGTTTATGGTTTCCTTTGCTGTGCAAAAGCTTTTAAGTTTCATTAGGTCCCATTTGTTTATTTTTGTTTTTAAGTGCATTTCTCTAGAGGTGGGTCAAAAAGGATCCTGCTGTGATCTATGTCATAGAGTGTTCTGCCTATGTCTTCCTCTTAAGGGTTTTATAGTGTCCGCCCTTGCATGTAGGTCTTTAATCCATTTTGAGTTTATTTTTGTGTATGGTGTTGGGGAGTGTTCTAGTTTCATTCTTTTATATGTAGCTGTCCAGTCTTCCCAGCACCATATACTGAAGAGGCTGTCTTTTCTCCATTGTATATTCTTGCCTCCTTTATCAAAAATAAGGTGACCATATGTGTGTGGGTTTATCTCTGGGCTTTCTATCCTGTTCCAATGATCTATATTTCTGTATTTATGCCAGTACCATACTGTCTTGATTACTGTAGCTTTGCAGTTTAGTCTAAAGTCCAGGAGCCTTTTCCCTGCAGCTCATTTTTTCTTCCTCAATATTGCTTTGGCTATTCAGGGTCTTTTGTGTTTCCATACAAGTTGTGAAATTTTTTGTTCTAGTTCTGTGAAAAATGCCATTGGTAGTTTGATAGAGAGTGCATTGAATCTGTAGATTGCTTTGGGTAGTATAGTCATTTTCACAATGTTGATTCTTCCAGTCCAAGAACATGGTATATCTCTCCATCTGTTTGTATCATCTTTAATTTCTTTCATCAGTGTCTTATACTTTTATGCATACAGGTCTTTTTTCTCCTTAGGTAGGTTTATTCCTAGGTATTTTATTCTTTTTGTTGCAGTGTTAAATGGGAGTGTTTCCTTAATTTCTCTTTCAGATTTTTCATCATTAGTGTATAAGAATACAAGAGATTTCTGTGCACTAATTTTGTATCCTGCTACTTTCCCAAATTCATGGACTAGCTCTAGTAGTTTTCTGGTAGCATCCTTAGGATCCTCTATGTGTAGTATCATGTCATCTTCAAACAGTGACAGATTTACTTCTTTTCTGATTTGGATTCTCTTTATTTCTTATTCTTCTCTGATTTCTGTGGCTAATATTTCCAAAACTGTGTTGAATAATAGTGGTGAGAGTGGGCAACCTTGTCCTGTTTCTTATCTTAGAGGAAATGGTTTCAGATTTTCACCATTGAGAATGATGTTGGCTCTGGGTTTGTCATATATGGCCTTTATTTTGTTTAGGTAAATTCCCTCTATGCCTACCTTCTGGAGGGTTTTTATCATAAATTGCTGTTGAATTTTGTCAGAAGCTTTTTCTGCATCTGTTGAGACCGCATATATTTTTTCGACTTCAATTTGTTAATATGGTTTATCTCATTGATTGATTTGCGTATATTGAAGGATCCTTGCATTCCTTGGATAAACCCCACTTGATCATGGTGTATGATCATTTTAATGTGCTGCTGGATTCTGTTTGCTAGTATTTTTGTTGAGGATTTTACATCTATGTTCATCAGTGATATTGGCCTGTAGTTTTCTTTCTTTATGACATGTTTGTCTGCTTTTGGTATCAGGGTGATGGTGGCCTCATAGAATGAGTTAGGGAGTGGTCCTCCCTCTGCTATATTTTGCAAGAGTTTTAGAAGGAAAAGTATTAGGTCTTCTCCAAATGTTTGATAGAATTCACTTGTAAAGCCATCTTGTCCTGGGCTTTTTTTTTGTTGGAAGATTTTTAATCACAGTCTCAATTTCAGTGCTTGTGATTGGTCTGCTTATATTTTTGATGACTTCTTGGTACCTGGTTCTTCTGAGAAGGTTGTGCTTTTCTAAGAATTTATCCATTTCTTCTAGGTTGTCCATTTTATTGCCATATAGATGCTTGTATTGATCTCTCATTATCCTTTGTAGTTTGCAGTGTCAGTTGTTTCTTCTCCGTTTTCATTTCTATTTCTATTGATTTGAGTCTTCTCCTTTTTTCTCTTGATGCATCTGGCTAATGGTTTATCAATTTTGTTTATCTTCTCAAAGAACCAGCCTTTATTTTTATTGATCTTTGCTATTGTTTCCTTCTTTTCTTTTTCATTTATTTCTGATCTGATCTTTTTGATTTCTTTCCTTCTGCTAACTTTGGGAATATTTTGTTCTTCTTTTTCTATTTGCTTTATGTGTAAGGTTAGGTTGTTTATTTGAGATGTTTCTTGTTTCTTAATGGAGGATTTTACTTCTATAAACTTCCCTCTTACAAGTACTTTTGCTGCATCCCATAGGTTTGGGTCGTCGTGATTTCATTGTCATCTGTCTCTAGGTATTTTTTGATTTCCACTTTGATTTCTTCAGTGATCTCTTGGTTATTAATTAGTGTATTGTTTAACCTCCATATGTTTGTATTTTTTACAGATTATTTCCTGTAACTGATACCTTGTCTCATAGCACTGTGGTCAGAAAAGATACTCGATAAAATTTCAATTTTCTTAAATTCACCAATGCTTGATTGGTGACCCAAGATATGATCTATCCTGGAGAGTGTCCCATGAGCACTTGAGAAGAAAGTAGTGTATTCTGTTGTTTTTGGATGGAATATCCTATAAATATCAATTAAGTCCATCTTGTTTAATGTATCATTTAAAGCTTTTGTTTCCTTATTTATTTTCATTTTGGATGATCTGTCCATTGGTGAAAATGGGGTGTTAAATTCCCCCACTATTATTGTGTTACTGTCGATTTCCCCTTTTATGGTTGTTAGAGTTTGCCTTACATATTGAGGTGCTCCTATGCTGGGTGCATAAATATTTAAAATTGTAATATCTTCTTCTTGGATTGTTCCCTTGATCATTATGTTGTGTCCTTCTTTGTCTCTTGTAATCATCTTAATTTAAAGTCTATTTTGTCTGGTATGAGAATTGCTACTCTGGCTTTCTTCTGATTTCCATTTTCATTGAGTGTATTTCTTTATCCCCTCACTTTCAGTCTGTACATTTCCCTAGATATGAAGTGGGACTTTTGTAGATAACATATGCACAGGCCTTGTTTTTGTATCCATTCATCCAGTCTATGTCTTTTGGTTGGTGCAATTAATCCATTTACATTTAAGGTAATTATCAGTATGTATGTTCCTATTAACATTTTCCTAATTGTCTTGGATTTGTTATTGTAGGTCTTTTCCTTCTGTTGTGTTTCGTGCCTAGAGAAGTTCATTTAGCATTTTTTGTTAAGCTGGTTTGATGGTGCTGTATTCTCTTAGCTTTTGCTTGTCTGTAAAGGTTTTAATTTCTCTGTCGAATCTGAATGAGATCCTTCCTGGGTAGAGTAATTTTGGTTGTAGGTTTTTCCCTTTCATCATTTAAATTTGTCTTTCCACTCCCTTTTGGCTTGCAGAGTTTCTGCTGAAAGATCAGCTGTTAACCTTATGGACATTCTCATGTATATTATTTGTTGTTGTTCCCTTGCTGCTTTTTATATTTTTTATTTGTGTTTAATTTTTGATAGTTTGATTAATATGTGTCTTGGCATGTTTCTCCTTTGATTTATCCTGTGTGGGACTCTCTGTGCTTCCTGAACTTGATTAACTATTTCCTTTCCCATATTAGGGAAGTTTTCAACTATAATCTCTTCAAATATTTTCTCAGATCCTTTCTTTTTCTCTTCTGCTTCTGGGACCCTTATAATTCGAATGTTGGTTCATTTAATGTTGTCCCAGAGGTCTCTAAGACTGTCCTCAATTCTTTTCATTCTTTTTTCTTTATTCTGCTCTGCAGTAGTTACTTCCATTATTTTATCTTCCAGGTCACTTATCCGTTCTTCTGCCTCAGTTATTCTGCTATTGATTCCTTCTAGAGAATTTTTAATTTCATTTATTGTGTTGTTCATCATTGTTTGTTTGCTCTTTAGTTCTTCTAGGTCCTTGTTTAACGTTTATTGTGTTTTCTCCATTCTATTTCCAAGATTTTGGATATGTTTACTATCATTAATCTGAATTCATTTTTAGGTAGACTGCTTATTTCCTCTTGATTTGTTTGTTCTGATGGGTTTTTACCTTGCTTCTTCATCTGCTGTGTGTTTCTCTGTCTTCTCATTTTACTTAATATGTTTGGGGTCTCCTTTTTGCAGGCTGCAGGTTCATAGTTCCCATTGTTCTTGGTGTCTGCCCCCAGTGGGTAAGGTTGGTTCAGTAAGTTTCGAAGGCTTCCTGGTGAAGGGGACTAGTGCCTGTGTTCTGGGGGATGAGGCTTGATCTTGTCTTTCTAGTTGGCACGACCACATCTTGTGGTGTGTTTTGGGGTGTCTGGGACCTTTTTATGACTTTAGGCCACCTCTATGCTAATGGGTGGGGTTGTGTTCCTGTCTTGCTAGTTGTTTGGCACAGGTTGTCCAGCACTGTAGCTTGCTGGTCGTTGAGTTGAGCTGGGTCTTATCCTTGAGTTGGAGATCTCTGGGAAAGCTTTCACCATTTGATATTACATGGACTTGGGAGGTTTCTGGTGGACCAGTGTCCTGAACAAGGTCTCACACCTCAGAGGCACAGGCCTGACATCTGGCAGGAGCACCAAGACCCTTTCAGCCACACGGCTCAGAAGAAAAGGGAGAAAAAAGGAAAGAAAGGAAGAAAATAAAATAAAATAAAAATTAAAAAATAACTATTTAAAATTTAAAAAATTAAAAAGTAATTAAAAAACAGAAGAAGCAAAGCAGAGAGCAACCAAACCAAAAACAAATCCACCAATGATAACAAGCTCTAAAAACTATACTAAATACAAAAAACAAAGAAACAAAAAAGAAATGGGCAGGCAGAACCCTAGGACAAATGGTAAAAGCAAAGCTATACAGACAAAGTCACAGAAGGAAGCATACATATACACACTAACAAAAAGAGAAAAAGGAAAAATATATATATATAAAGGAGGAAGAGAGCTACCAAATCAATAAACAAATCTACCAATGATAATAAACTCTAAATACTAAACTAAGATAAACATAAAACCAGAAAGAAATTAGATGCAGAAAGCAAACCTCAAGGCTACAGTTGCTCCCAAAGTCCACCACCTCAATTTTGGGATGATTCGTTGTCTATTCAGGTATTCCACACATGCAGGGTATGTCAAGTTGATTGCGGAGATTTAATCCACTGCTCCTGAGGCTGCTGGGAGAAATTTCACTTTCTCTTCTTTGTTCACACAGCTCCTGGGGTTCAGCTTTAGATTTGGCCCCGCCTCTGCATGTAGGTCGCCTGAGGGTGTCTGTTCTTCACTCAGACAGTACAGGGTTAAAGTCGGACCTAATTAGGTGGTTCTGGCTCACTTAGGCTGGAGGGGAGGGTGGGGTACAGAATTCAGGGTGAGCCTGCAGCGGCATAGGTCTGCGTCTGCATAGGTCTGCATGACGTTGCAACAGCCTGAGGCATGCCATGTGTTCTACCGGGGAAGTTATCCCTGGCTGTGGTGGGCTGCATAGGCTCCTGGGAGGGGAGGTATGGATAGTGACCTGTGCTTGCACACAGCCTTCTTGGTGGTTGCAACAGCAGCCTTAGTGTTTCATGCCTGTCTCTGGTGTCTGCACTGATAGCCACAGTTCACGCCCATCTCTGGAGCTCCTTTAGGCGGTGCTCTGAATCCCCTCTCTTCACGCACCCTGAAACAATGGTCTCTTGCCTCTTAGGCAGATCCAGACTTTTTCCCGGCCTCCCTCCTGCCTAGTTATGGTCCACTGGCCCCCTTCAGGCTGTGTTCATGGATCCAACCCCAGTCCTCTCCCTGGGATCTGACCTCTGAAGCCCAAGCCTCAGCTGCTAGCCCGCACCCATCCCAGGGGGTGAGCAGACAAACCTCTCAGGCTGGTGAGTGCTGGTCGGCACTGATCCTCTGTGCAGGAGTCTCTCTGCTTTGCCCTCTGCAGCCCTGTTGCTGCACTCTCCTCTATGGCTCTGAAGCTTCCCCCCTCTGCCACCCACAGTCTCAGCCCACGAAGGGGCTTCCTATTGTGTGGAAACATTTCCTTCTTCACAGCTCCCTCCCAGAGATGCAGGTCTCCTCCCTATTCTTTTGTCTCTATTTTTTTCTTTTTTCTTTTGCCCTACCCAGGTACGTGGGGAGTTTCTTGCCTTTTGGGAAGTCTGAGGTCTTCTGCCAGCGTTCTTCAGGTGTTCTGTATGAGTTGTTCCACATGTAGATGGATTTCTGATGTATTTGTGAGGAGGAAGTTGATATCCACATCTTACTGCTCTGCCATCTTGAAGGTCCCCCCCCAACAAGGTCCCCCCCCAACACAACTTATTGAAGAGACTGTTTTTTTTTTTTTTTTTTTTTTTTTGCGGTATGCGGGCCTCTCACTGCTGTGGCCTCTCCCATTGCGGAGCACAGGCTCCGGACGCACAGGCTCAGTGGCCATGGCTCACGGGCCTAGCCACTCCACGGCATGTGGGATCTTCCCAGACCGGGGCACGAACCCGTATGACCTGCATCGGCAGGCGGACTCTCAACCACTGCACCACCAGGGAAGCCCAAGAGACTGTCTTTTCTCCACTATATATTCTTGCCTCCTTCGTTGTAGATTGACTGTATGTGTGCAGGTTTATTTCTGGGGTCTCTATTCTGTTCCATTGATCTATATATCTGTTTTTGTGCCAATATCATGCTGGGTTTTTTTTAACATCTTTATTGGAGTATAATTGCTTTACAATGGTGTGTTAGTTTCTGCTTTATAACAAAGTGAATCAGTTATACATATACATATGTCCCCATGTCTCTTCCCTCTTGCATCTCCCTCCCTCCCACCCTCCCTATCCCACCCCTCTAAGTGGTCACAAAGCACTGAGCTGATATCCCTGTGTGATGCAGCTGCTTCCCACTAGCTATCTATTTTACATTTGGTAGTTTATATATGTCAATGCTACTCTCTCACTTCGTCCCAGCTTACCCTTCCCCCTCCCTGTGTCCTCAAGCCCATTCTCTACATCTGCATCTTTATTCCTGAATCCTGGACTATTTTGTCTATTACTCTACTCATTAATTTACTTTATAACTTGTTCTCTATGTTTTTTTCACATGAATCTTGGGCCCTTCTGATTTTCTTTACATTCTTTTGAGTGAGAGTTAAATGAGTTAATTAAAGCACTTAGTACCTGACACACTATAAGCATTACATAATTTTTAGTTATTGTCACCATTTAAATACATGTTTAAAAATTATACACTTAGTACGTTAAAGTTTAAAAATCTATATTAAGTATTACATATCACGAAGTGTCATGCAATGTCTATATTTTTCCCTTAGAAAATCTACAGATATATTTTTCTTTTCAAATTAAGCTCTGTTTAACATTATTTTTATATACTTGGTTTATACTCTTAGATCTAATTCAAAAATTGTTTCTTCTTTTTTTTACATATATTATAGTACCAGAAAAAAAACTAAAGAGAAACAAGCAGGTATCTTGTTTTATCTTGGCCCTTCTAAAATGTACTTAGTCTATTCTCTCTATTATACTGCAAAATGACATACATGGGCTCTCCAAAACATATCCTATGGATCATTGGCTTTGACAACTGATTTGCTTCCTATATCTATTTGCTTGCCTATCTTTTCAATTTTTATATTTTTATTAAAAACAGTTATAGGATGATTTCTATAAACTGGACATATTGTAACAAGACACTATGTTGGGAAAAACTTTGTCTTTTAAAATGGTTTTGTATTAATCTTTGGTATTCCACACAATTATCGAATGCTTATCAACGACCATAATTTTTAACTGTTTGAGGATTTTTGAAACACTGTTCATTTGGGGGATAAAAATTAAATAGAAAATATTTCCCCAAAGTCTGTATTTCAAAAATTACAGCTTAATTTTGATTTCACATATAGATAGTTACAATAAAACAAAAGTATTTACCTATCTGCATATATCTGTATGGGTTATTTATTTACCTCTACTATGTTTTATTAAAGTCAAAGTAACTTGAGGAATGTTTTTAATCCTTAATATTGTTTTACTTGAGATTTGGGATTCAGAATTGCCCCATATAAATTGTTCATTTGAAAATACTCTTAACTATAAGAGCATTAATGATGCAACAGTAATATTCTTGGTCTCCTGGCAACGGTATCCATGTGGTTGTGGCAAGTGAGGTGCAGAGAATGTGGGGAGATCAGTTGATGGGGAACTAATGGAGAAGGAAATTAGTCTTCAGAGTCGGTGGTGTTAAATTCAATAAAGTGTGCTAGCAAAAGCATGGTGAGAAATCCTATAGAAAAGGAATTTTGTTACTTTTCCTTTTAGTTTTAACTATAAGTAGACATTGAAATTACATTTTATTCAGAAACTGATTTTATTTGACTAAAATATATATACTGACTTTCTTAGAAAATTAACTCTTTTATTAATAATTGTGTCTATATGGCTGTGGTAAAGTTGAACTTAATGTGCTGAAGAAAGCATCAGTAATTATTTTAATATTTTATTTTCTGTGCTGAGTAAACAGTAATAAATGGGAGATGTAATATAACTGATATGTTGATGTAGTATCAAGAATTATGTTTATTCACAACTCCAAGGTAAGGGAAATACAAAATCTCCTAGATTAATTGACTAACACATTGACATCTCAATAAATAGCCTGATAGTGAATGATTTTCAAAATTTAACTTCAGACATTTCTAAAATGAAGTATTAAAGGTCTGTACCTCTTTTTTTAGATATCAAGTATGTTTAACTACTACATATCAGTGAATGAAAATTATAACCAGATAATCAAGTATGTTTACATATATATGTATATATATATGTGTGTGTATTTTTTCTTTAATCCTGAACTTCATTTTGAGATTTTTTTTCTTCCATAAAGCACTCATTAGTTATCCTTTTTTTAATAGAGTCTTTGAGTACCTTAAAAGTGAACTCTATTTTATGCTAGTAGAATAATTTAATGCAAATAAAGTTTAGAAATAATAATCAGATTAATACATTTAATATTACCAATCATAAACTTAGTAGATTTCATTAAAGTAATTGTATTTTAAACTATCAAAGACTGCACTTTGAAATTGTATTTTTAAGGAATGCCATCCACCTGTTTTCACTTATGAGAAGTGGCTATAGATATGGGAAATATCATAAGGACCTAAATATTTCTAGCAAAACAGAGAACAGAATGTATTAAAGTAAGGGAGGGAACTCCTCATGATAAACAGAGTTAAGGATAAAAGACACTAGAGAAAAGCCACTTGTTTCAGAAAAACTGCATTCCGAATTTAAGTTTGTGTTCATGTTGGCAATGATTAAAGAGGTGGGGGAGGAGTTACTCATTTGTGTGTGCGGGGGAAGTTGGATGGGTGGAAGGTAGAAAAGACACAGTCAAGACACTATTTGTGGGAATGAGAAGAAATCTCCCTCCCTCCCATTGCAGGAAGGGAGAAAAGGTAGTATTATTCCACTGGAGAAAGTTCAGCACTAAAGGAAAAAGGAAAGTAGTGGAGAGATCGCCAGCCTGGGGAAAGTGGAATTTATGACTCAGTACTACAGACCACCTTAAATCGTGTGACCACAGGTTACCATGGAAATGGTTTTATGCTACAGGGCGGGTTAAGCCTGGGAGGAAGGGAAGTCTGTGGAGTGGATGAGTTGGACTAGAGAAGTGTATTGGGGAAAGTCATTTCAGCACCCAGTTGCCTTTGGACAGCAGCGGTTCAGCGGCCCTGGCAGCTGTTGCAAGTGCTGGCTCTCTGTGTTCTCTTTCCTTTCTTCCTTAATTTCGTTTTCTTTTTTCCTTCTACCCTTATTTCTTCCTTTTTATTTTAATTTCTGCATTTTTATTTTTCTCTATTTGCCACCCCTCCCCTTCTCCTGTGTGCTTACCAGCAGGCCCCCTCCAAAGCTTCACTCTAGCGCCACATAACTGCCCCCTTCTTTAGTTGCTCCTTGCCTGGATGAATTTGAAGAGAGCAGCAGTTGGTGAAGTGAGTTCTTACAGCCTGCCAGAGGGTTCGGTGAGGGGAGAGGGGGAGAGATGCTAACAGAGATTAAAAAAAAAAAGCTGAGGCTTTTTCCTTGAGCATTCCGGTGAGTTCCTACGTCCCTGTTTCTTCAGATAGTGTTGCTGAGTCATGTGGAAGGTGTATATGGTGTTGGCTCTAATTCGGAAGGCCCCTTCAGTCTCCAGAGAATCCTTGATCCCTTGAGTGTTGGCAGGGTTATCCACAAAAGGGTAAGACATCTGGAATGACTCAGGGAATACTTACCTGGTTACTGGGTTATTCCAAGAGTCATGAGGAGCTGAACAGGGTCCAGTGCAGAAGGGATGGTGCTTTGGTCTCACTACATAGTTTTAGCTCACAGCTTGCCCAGAAGCCTGTTGCACTTTAGAATCTTCTCAGTGATATCCCCACCCAGTCACTCCCTCCAAAGGGAACTGGAGTTCTCTCTAGTCAGCTCCCCTCACTGAGATTAATGGCAATTTGGAGAGGCAGCAAGTCTTTTCATTAGGTACATCAGAAGTAAAAGAAGCCTGATTTGGTGGCTGTTGAATTTGCATAGCTATCAACCTCCACCAGCCATGTAAGAAACTAGGAGAATGAGGAAGGAGGCAGTGCTGCTGCAAGCTCTCACACTTCCCATGGTAACGGATTGGTGCTAAAACTAAAAGGAGTTGGGAGACGATTTCCTTAGAACGGTGCACACTTTTAACACTTAAAAGCAACAAACAATATACACAACAACACAAAAAAATTAAAACAAACACAAGAAAGTGTATGTATGTGGATTGGGGCAGAGGGAAAGAAAGTGATAAGATTTCTCAGGGATTAGGGGCAGAGGTTTAACCGAGGGAAGACAGTTCCTTTTTTTTTTTTTTAACATCTTTATTGGAGTATAATTGCTTTACAATGGTGTGTTAGTTTCTGCTTTTTATTTATTTATTTATTTTTTGCGGTGCACAGGCCTCTCACTGCTGCGGCCTCTCTCGCTGCAGAGCACAGGCTCTGGACGCGCAGGCCCAGTGGCCACGGCTCACAGGCCCAGCCGCTCCGCAGCACGTGGGACCCTCCCGGACCACGGCACGAACCTGCGCCCCCTGCATTGGCAGGCGTACCCCCAACCACTGCGCCACCAGGGAAGCCCCTAGTTTCTGCTTTATAACAAAGTGAATCAGTTATACATATACATATGTTCCCATATCTCTTCCCTCTTGCATCTCCATCCCTCCCACCCTCCCTATACCGCCCCTCTAGGTGGTCACAAACCACCGAGCTGATCTCCCTGTACTAAGAGGCTACTTCCCACTAGCTATCTATTTTACGTTTGGTAGTGTATATATGTCCATGCCACTCTCTCACTTTGTCACAGTTTACCCTTCCCCCTCCCCATATCCTCACGTCCATTCTCTAGTAGATCTGTGTCTTTATTCCTGTCTTGCCCCTAGGTTCTTCATGACCTTTTTTTTTCTTTATTTTCTTAGATTCCATATATATGTGTTAGCATATGGTATTTGTTTTTCTCTTTCTGACTTCACTCTGTATGACAGACTCTAGGTCCATCCACCTCACTACAAATAACTCAGTTTTGTAATATTCCATTGTATATATGTGCCACATCTTCTTTATCCATTCATCCGATGATGGACACTTAGGTTGCTTCCATGTCCTGGCTATTGTAAGTAGAGCTGCATTGAACATTTTGGTACATGACTCTTTTTGAATTATGGTTTTCTCAGGGTATTTGCCCAGTAGTGGGATTGCTGGGTCATATGGTAGTTCTATCTTTAGTTTTTCAAGGAACCTCCATACTGTTCTCCATAGTGGCTGTATCAATGGCCATCATCAAAAAATCTAGAAACAATAAATGCTGGAGAGGGTGTGGAGAAAAGGGAACACTCTTGCACTGTTGGTGGGAAGGCAGTTCGTTTTAAGCTTCTGAGCATCATGCCTTTAAATTCAGAGCTGCTCCTCTTTGGGACCTTTGTGTTCTTTTCTCTAGGTGCCTGGCATGTTTATCTTTATTGTCCCAATGCACTTTTCACCTGAGCTTTTCCACTCAAAAGACATTCTTTTAGCATGGTACTACCCATATATAAGAATTTCACGAACAAGTTATTTCCCTATTCATCAATGGCAGGAAACTGAGAATTCATGTAAATTCTCAGTCAGTAAGAGCACTGACTTTTAGAATGGGAAATGGATCTAAGCATAATATTTGAGAGAAATCGTTCATGAAAGGAAGAATCCATTGATGTGGCAAACTTCACTGTCTCAAGAAATTGCCACAAGCACTCCAACTTTCAGCAGTCACCACACTTTATCAGTCAGCAGCCATCAACACTGAGGCAAATGATTCATTGTAGGCTCAGATGATGGTTAGCATTTTTTATCAATAAAGTATTTTAAATTAATGTATGTACATTGTTTTTTTAGACAATGCTATTGTACACTTTAATAGACTACAGACTAGTGTAAACACAAATTTTACGTGCACTGGGAAACCAAAAAATTATGTTACTCACTTTATTGCAATATTCACTTTATTTATTTATTTATTTATTTATTTATTTATCTATCTATTTTAATAAGACACACCTAGCTTCTCATTTGACTTCAAATCTTTATTTATTTCTCCCTGCATTGTTGTCTCTGTTCTAGCTCTAAGACCTCAGTGTGAAGGAGGAGTGGCTTCTTCATGCCCCCCCCCACCCTTTTTTTTGGCCACACCACTTAGCTTTTGGGATCTTAGTTCCCTGACCAGGGATTTAACCCAGGCCCTTGGCAGTGAGAGCACGGAGTCCTAACCACTGGACCACCAGGGAATTCCCAATATTCACTCTATTTTGGTGGTCTGGAACCAAACCCTCAATGTCTCTGAAGAGTGCCTGTAATCTGAAATATTCTATGGAGTTATCTCTGTCTCTGTGAAGGGATATCTGTTTGGATTTGGTGGCCATTCTAAGCATTGCCTTAAGATTATGTAGGTAGATGTTGTAGGCATTCAGAAAAGGTAATATGCATAATTACTGTGGACTCAAGATAGCTGAGATATATAGATAAATTGTTGGTATGTAGTGATAACTGCAAAATGCTCATCTTTCAAGGAAAAGTGAGATAAAAGTACATTAATTTTAAATCTCAGTCCTATCGATATTATGACTATTAGAAATAGACTTCCACTTTTAATTTGCATTCTCTGTAATCAGGCAACAAAATCACTGGAGCTCTCTATTGTTACAGAGATCACTTTTATCCCATTTGAAGCAACTCACTTTGCCTTTCACTGCTTTTATTATCTCTGGCTGGTATCATGTGCTTTGGGTTAGCACCAGAAACAAGCAAGAAAAAATGTTTTCTGCTGGGAATTCTTTTTTTTTTTTTAAGTCTTGGGAATTTTTTTAAAAACATCAAACCTGACTTAAGATACTTTGGTTAAAAAGATTTTTTAAAATTTATTTATACATAGCTATTGCAATACTTTATTCCTTCTACAATTACTCCTGTACTCCCCAGCAATTATTAAATCAAAAGAATATGGTTTAGGGGCTTCCCTGGTGGCGCAGTGG
The DNA here is from genome assembly GCF_003676395.1 of Aethalodelphis obliquidens. Lineage (NCBI taxonomy): Eukaryota > Metazoa > Chordata > Mammalia > Artiodactyla > Delphinidae > Aethalodelphis > Aethalodelphis obliquidens. Next base: position 89,908 of record NW_020838099.1, on the reverse strand, counting down.
TTGAGGGTCCGCCTGCCGATGCAGGGGATGCGGGTTTGTGCCCCGGTCCAGTAAGATCTCACATGCCGCGGAGCGGCTGGGCCCGTGAGCCGTGGCCGCTGGGCCTGCACGTCCGGAGCCTGTGCTCCGCAACGGGAGAGGCTGCAGCAGTGAGAGGCCCTTGTACTGCAAAAAAAAAGAAAAGAAAAGAAAAGAATATGGTTTGAGTAGCCAACAACTCGATTGACGTCACTATATTTGTGAAAGGCAAAAGTACAAAACAGTAGACATCTTACATTTTTTAAATCACAGAGCCAGACACAAAGTATTGACCATGATGGCTTATATGTTCATTGATATCCCAGTTAGTATTTTATTAAATTTTCTCTCAGATTTGAATGAGTCGGATATCAATAAGAGTTTTCTCTTAGGTTAATGTAATACTTCACTCTTTTCTTTTGACAGGGTGAAAATAATGTGAGACATTTCTGTGAGATGATTAATGCTTGTTTCATAGATTTTCTTTTAATTTAGTGCATTATACTATGAATGTTGGCTAGGGTATTCTACCATCTTATTGAAAACCACATGGAAACATCAAAGTAATATCATTTGTAATCATAATGTTTTCTTCTTGATATACAAAAATACTACTTTTTTTCTGAAATAGGTATCTGTATTTTTAAAGGAATAATGGTTGTTTGTGAGTAAACCATTGCTTAATTAAATACTGCATTGTCACTTCTTAGCATTTCTCACAGACATTAACATTCTTTCTTGGAAACAAATGCAGTATACTAGATAAAATATCCAACACCTTTTTCCAGTCTGCAAATAACACTTCTTTGGACTGGTAAAATATATATGATCAAAAACTCTTTGTTGGGCTTCCCTGGTGGCGCAGTTGTTGAGAGTCCACCTGCCGATTCAGGGGACACAGGTTCGTGCCCCAGTCCGGGAAGATCCCACATGCCGCGGAGCAGCTGGGCCTGTGAGCCATGGCCGCTGAGCCTGCACGTCCGGAGCCTGTGCTTTGCAATGGGAGAGGCCACCACAGTGAGAGGCCCACATACGGCAAAAAAGCAAAAAACAAACCAACAAACAAAAAAAACCAACTCTTCGTCTGTTTATCTATATGTAGGCATATGTGTATATGTCTTAAGTGTTCCTAAAGCACAGGAGTCCGTTTCTATATATCATCATTTATGATAGATAGTGGTACAAGTTAGACTTATATTTTAGAATTATAATACAAACTTTTTAAAGATTTTCTATTACCTTTAATGTTTATTTGAAAAAATAATATTGGACTGTTACAAGGTAAAAATAGGAAGTCTAGATGTTTAAAGGAACATTCACTTTGATCAGAATTATCTACATTATTCAATGTAATGCTTTAAATTAAATAGAAATAGCCAAATTCTATGAGGGACTAGTTATTGCTATTGGGACTACTGTTCCTTTACTCTTCTTTCTGAGTTTATTTTAGATTAATGATTATTAAGTGTGGTTCTCTTACCAGCAGCATCAACATTACCTTGGAAGTTGGTAGAAATGCAAATATTCAGGCCCTACCTCCAACCCGAAGAAGAAACACTGGAGTTGGGACCCAGAATTCTATGTTTACAGATCCTCCATGTAATCCTGATGTATCCTAAGTGTGTATGTGCGTGTGATATATGTATGTGTGTGTGTGTGTGTGTGTGTGTGTGTGTGTGTGTATATATATATATATATATATATATAATTTGTAGGACTACTGGCCAGCAGTCATCATATTACTTGTATATAACATTATTAAATGACTATTATTACTTGCTTTTTTCTCCCTGCATTCCTGGTTGATTCATGACTTTATTTAGTGATCAGATGAAAATTCTTATCTTCACTGAAGGATCCACTGAATCATCATATCAATTCAACTATAGTGCATCCTTGAAACTATTCCTTCAAAGTAAATCTTAAGACTTTTTCTCTTTGAAAATAACATTCTAATATTAATACAAATATGAAAACGATGGCTAAGTTCTTCATTTCCCATACAGTAGTGGTAGGGGGAATAATTATATTTTATTATACGAGTATCTATTCACAGTCCTTTGTGAAATCTTGGCAACTCACTCATTTTACCTTGCATTACCAGGTGAATTTAACCCACTGAATAATGGAAGCCACTTTGTTTTGAATTCAGTGTTTACTAAAGTTGGATACACTAATATTAGTTAAGTTAGATGTAAAAAGTGGTAGCTTTAAGGATAAGTAAATTGCAAGAAGGCAGAGAGTCAGAACAAGATTTATATGCTCTGTTAAAATAGTGAACTACTGCTGATCCTCATATTTGGAGAATAATTAGGAATTTCAGATTTTGGGCTTCTGTTTGGGCTTATGTGGCAAATTATTGAAGAATTTCTGCCTTGAATTTGAGTTATTAGTCCATGAAAATATACCTCATGCTCAATAAATACACTTTCAGTAACTAAGAATTGTACTGTGCTCAAGACAGAAACATAAGCAATATTGATGGCTTTGTTGGAGTTTTCAAACTTCTAATATGATAGTCATCCAAAGTCTATATTTAGCCATGCTTTCTGGTTCATCAAATCAAATCAAATTTCCCGACAAGTTTTGTTACTTTTTTGTCTTTGATATAAAGTATTTGATTCTGCTATATGAGGTGTGACAGTTAAATGCTGAACCATAATCTACACATGAAAGATAAATCATTATTTTAATGTTATATTTGAAATTTGTACTTATAGCATTAATTGATATTGTACATTATGTGAAAATTAATAGTAGATGTGCCAAAGAAGCATAACATTACTCTCAAATCTTGATTATCCATGTTAATAGAAGTGAGCATTAGTGGAAGTGTGTATAGATTTCAGATCAATATAAGTGACATATTTATTCCATTCTGACATATATTTCATTATATTTTGTGTGCTCATATATGTGTGTATGTGTGTCTGTATCACAGATTTATTATCATAGATAATAATGTGTGTATCATAGATGTATTTTTATAATTATTTTCCTAAGTCTATTTTTAAAAATTCTAATTTGCATTTCCTGTGCATGAAGCTGTAGAGGTGTTCAGTGAGATGGTGGCTCAGAAATCTTTGGTTGTTAATGAGGTATTAATTCAATAGAAAAATAAGCTTGATTTAAAAAATAATTGTATGTAGTTATAGCTAAAGAAAGGTAAAAATACTAACTGGTTTTTAAAGCCCTGATTTTGAACAATTAAGTAATATATTGCTCAATCTAGGACACAGGTTTCCCACATCCTAGCAAGTTGGCTTCACTGTTACCTTTTTTAACAAGAAATACTAGGCCTGAAATATTCTATATGTGTATTTTTTAAAGCTCTCTAGATAATTCTGAAGACCATAAAGTTTGGGTATCATTAACATAGGTAATTAAGCATCAACTAGATAGTTGCACAATTATGATCAGTTTTCCTGCACCACTTTCCTATTATAAAGTGAAGTTAAACTTTGGACCTCTTTCTTTTTTTATTTTAATTTTACTGGAGTATAGTTGATTTACAATGTTGTATTAGTTTCAGGTGTACAGCAAAGTGATTCAGTTACACATATACATACATTTATTCATTTTCAGATTCTTTTCTCATATAGGTTACCACACAGTATTGAGTAGAGTTCCCTGTGCTATACAGTAGGTCCTTGTTGGTTATCTATCTTATATATAGTAGTATGTCCATGTTCATCCCAAGCTCCTGATTTATCCCTCTCCACCACATTTCCCCTTTAGTAACTATAAGTTTGTTTTCGATATCTGTAAGTCTGTTTCTCTTTTGTAAATAAGTTCATTTGTATCACTTTTTAAATTAGATTCCACATACGAATGATATCATATGATATTTGTCTTTCTCTGACTTACTTCACTTAGTATGATAATCTCTAGGTCCATCCATGTTGCTGCAAATGACATTATTTGATTCTTTTTTATGGCTGAGTAAAAATCCGTTGTATATATGTACAACATCTTTATCCATTCTTATGTTGATGGACGTTTAGGTGGCTTCCATGTCCTTGCTATTGTAAGTAGTGCTGCAGTGGACATTGGGGTGCATGTATCTTTTCAAATTATGGTTTTCTCCAGATATATGCCCAGGAGTGGGATTGCTGAATCGTATGGTAGTTCTATTTTTAGTTTTTTAAGGAACATCCATACTGTTCTTCATAGTGGTTGTACTAGTTTTACATTCCCACCAATGGTGTAGGATGGTTCCCTTTTCTCCACACCTTCTCCAGCACTTATTGTTTGTAGACTTTTTGATCATGGCTGTTTTGACCAGTATGAGGTGATACCTTGTAGTTTTGTTTTGTATTTCTCTAATAATTAGTGATGCTGAGCATCTTTTCATGTGCCTTTTGGCCATTTGTATGTCTTCTTTGGAGAAACTGGACCTCTTTCTCATCTTTGCAAGATCTTACTGTGATTCTATCCAGGAAACAAAATTATGTCCCTTCCTTTCCTCTAATATCTATGAGAAGATTCAACATATAAAGCAAGGCTTATGATTTCTTGATCTGAAAGGTACCTTTTTTTTTTTTTTTTTTTTGCGTTACGCGGGCCTCTCACTGTGTGGCCTCTCCCGCTGCGGAGCACAGGCTCCGGACGCGCAGGCTCAGCGGCCATGGCTCACGGGCCCAGCCGCTCCGCGGCATGTGGGATCTTCCCAGACCGGGGCACGAACCCGTGTCCCCTGCATTGGCAGGCGGACTCCCAACCACTGCGCCACCAGGAAAGCCCCTGAAAGGTACCTTTTTGATAAAGGACTCCTGCTTTCTGGCAATTAGAAAGTTAAATTATTCATATTTTAGATGGTTTTATTTGCACATAAAGGTCCTGGAAACTTCTGTATGGAAAAGAATTTGGTAACTTCAGTAATGTCAGTATGACAATGTAAATGATCTCCTTTATTTTCAGATCATTGGTGATTAGAAGTATAGATTAAATGGGGATTGTAGGCCTGGGATTAGGCCATTGAATGTTTTTGTTTTTTTGGCCACACCACGTGGCTTGTGGGATCTTAGTTCCACGACCAGGGGTTGAACCCGTGCCCTTGGCAGTGAGAGCATAGAGTCCTAACCACTGGACCACCAGGGAATTCCCTAGGTCATTGAATTTTTAACTTTTAGCTAATATTGACACAGGAAATTTGCCATTAAGGAAAATAAAATTTCCATTTGCAAAAGAAATTTGCATATTAAAAAGGAATTTGGGAACTTTTTTCTATAACAATTAAAATTACATAGTTTATATGTGATATTTCTAAAATATTTATTAGGTAAATGATTGAACTCCATAAAGTCTTACATGAAGCCAGCCAATGTTATTAACTATTACTTTTCCAGATGGAGAATTTGAGGATAACAAACTTTATTAGCTTCAAATAATTCAGTGATAATTCCAGGAAATTAATTAGAAAATAAGCATGCCAGTTCTTATTGCATATTCTATCCTTCATGTAGCATTTTGTTCTTTCCATTGTCCTAAAGACACTATAAAGATCATTTCACTTGACGGATGAATGACCAAAATCCAACAACCTGATGTGTAGTCAGTTCAGTTCATTCATCTTTAAGGATTGATTTGGATATTGACATAGCTGATAAAACTGTATGAACTTTGGCAATTAATGTGGCTTAAAATGAAACACACAGCACATTATATGGGCCATTTCATCACATAATAAAAATAAATACTCTAATTCATATACATGGGGATTTCATATAGAGAAACAAAACAGGTTTAGCCTTCTCACTGACAGATCTGCCATTGCTTAATTGGCCTTTTGCAAAATTCTTGGGCTGTCAAAGTTGGTTTTACAGATGTGAAATAAGATGATTCTCTTTGCTCTAGTTCTACTGGGGAAATGTAGAAATATACAACACCAAATTCTAAATATTTATATTCTGTTCTAATGGCTCTCTAGATAAGCAAAATATGAATACTATCTATACAAATCTGTCATAAGCTTTGTATAATTTTTATTTCTGGAATTCAGGAAAGAGTGCCTAAACCCAGAGCTACAACCATAATGAACTTTACTTACTAGATTTATTGCTTAAATAGCTTAAGAGTATTTGAAGGTCCATGTAATAACTGTAATTGTACCTAATTATATAATAGTATAATTATATTTAATTATATTTATAGTGTCTATAATTTTAGCTTCCTAATATTCCCCCAACTGTAAAATTTTCTGAGCATGTCATATTACACATCAGCAGAAAACATTTTTTTAAATTAGGAATCTTATGCTTTTGTATATTCTTGCTCATTTTGGAGACAAATTTAGTAACACTATTTGTTTTCTATTTTAAAATGACATTCATTATTTCCTTTAACCAACAATTCTTTAAGGGCTACCAGGAACATAGAGGAGGTGTTGCATTAGGTACTCTCCTTATCCTCAAGCAATTCAAGGAATTAATAATCTAATAATGGACTTCAGTAGCATTCTTTAAAACAAGAGCAGTAATATATATAAAATTTAATAATAGAATGCTCTGATGCTTTTGGATTAAAGATGCTATATATTGCTTTTAAACATTATGCTGTTCAGTCAATTGGGTCTACCACACACAGACATGCTATCTGATCTCACTTTAAATTCATGACAGTTAACCTCAATTATGTGCTCTGATTATCTCATGAACAAAATTTATACCACCAAACAAATATACTTGTTATAGTACTTACATGAGGAAAGATTGAGAAAGGCCACCGTTTCACATCAAAAATAATTCCAACTCTAACAAATCCCTGAGAATGTCTGTTTACATGCACCAATCAATCTAACAAATTTGATATAATCATAGTGCTTTTATTTCACTTATAGATTTGAACACAATTAGATACATTGATAATTTACTGCCTAATATTAGTTTGATTTATGTTGAAGGTAAGTCTATTTTTTACTTTTCATGTGCTTTAGCTGTAACACTGATATCAAGATGCTAAATTTCTTCTCAATATTTTGCTTACTTTCTAGTTGACCTACTGACTTCATAATGTCTGAAATCAGATTCAGCAATCTCACTTGGGATCAAGTTATAACACTGCATCAAGTGTTAGATGAAGTAATTCCAATTCATGGAAGGGGGAATTTCCCCACATTGGAGGTGAAACCGAAAGATATCATTCATGTTGTGAAAGATCAACTGATAGAGCAAGGAATTATTGTTAAAGATACCCGATTGAATGGTTCCACAGCAAGTTACATACTTGCAAGCTACAATGGCATGAGCTATAAGGATCTGGATGTTATTTTAGGTATTGAACTACCAAGCGATCAGGAATTTCAGCTTGTTAAGGATGTAGTTCTAGGTTGCCTACTCGACTTTTTACCAAAAGGTGTTAAAAAGGAAAAGATCACCCTAAAGACTATGAAAGAGGCTTACGTGCAGAAAATGGTCAAAGTTTGCAATAAGCATGATCGTTGGAGTCTTATCTCTCTTTCTAATAACACTGGGAAGAATGTAGAGCTAAAATTTGTGAATTCACTCAGACGACAATTTGAATTTAGTGTAGATTCCTTTCAAATTATCTTGGATCCCATGTTAGATTTCTACAGTGACAAAAGTGGTACGCTAACCAAAGAATTATATCCTGTTGTGGTAGCTGAAAGCATGTATGGAAACTTCCAAGAAGCAATGACACACTTGCAGCACAAGCTTATATCTACCAGAAAACCTGAAGAAATTAGAGGTGGTGGCCTTCTGAAATACAGTAACTTGCTGGTTCATAACTTTAAGCCAGTTTGTGAAGCAGAAATCAAGACCCTAGAACGTTATATGTGTTCTAGATTCTTCATTGATTTTCCTGATATAGAAGAACAGCGAAAGAAGATTGAATCATACCTCTACAACCATTTCATAGGTGAAGAAAAGAGAAAGTATGACTACCTCATGACCTTGCATGGAGTTGTGAATGAAAGCACTGTTCTCCCCATGGGTCCTAAAAGAAGACAGACCCTCAATATGATCACCCTTATGGCTTTAAAAGTACTTGGAGAACAGAATGTCCTACCTAATACAGGCAAGGTAACTTGCTTTTATCTGCCTGCTCCATACCTTGCTGCTTGGGGAGGGTCCCCTACGTATTATGTAACATCTGTACTACCACCTACATTGTTTCAGCCATACCACCCACTACACTTTCATGTGCCAAATGGTATGGCTTTTAAAAAAACACAGTAGAAACTTTGCTTTAATTAAACACCTCTTAAAAGCAATTTTCCAATTTCCATAAAATTTAAGCTCTATTTTTATTTTTATGCAGTTACCAACAATTTTTCATCAATTATAGCTTAAACCATCACAGTAAATACAATATCATCTGTGAAATGACCTCTTTAAATGATTTTCAAATGTTATCAATTATCTATAACAACTTTCAAATGTTGTGGACCACTTAAAATGATTTTTAAGTCTGACTGACTACTTATGACTTTCAAATTTTCTATGACAAATACATTAGAGATGCCTGCAACTTTGATTAAATTACAAAAGAACAGACTCATATTTTAAAATCCAGATGTACAGTAAAGACCAGTGCAAACTTTTTTGTATTCAGTCAATTCCTTTGTTACCTTTACTTAATTTTTTGCTAGTGAATATTACCATCAATGAATTTTCAGTGCCTAACAAAAATGCCTAATTTCAAAGACAACAGATTCAGAAGATATTAAAACCCTGGACTTTGTAAGCATATATTTCGTTTCTCAATTGAATTGGGTTAGATACAATATCCTACTATAGTTTGAAGGAACACTGAAAAAATGATTCTGGAAAACATTGGCCATTAGTAATTTATCAACTATCAAATAAGTTGACTTGTGGATCTGAAGAATAGTACCGTCCAGCTGGACAACCAATACTGTGATCACTTATACAGATTTCTTCATTTTCCCCCAAACAAGTGGAAAAGAATGAAAATGACCAACTCTGAATGTGAAAGTTTTCTATCATCATCTGTTAAAAAGAGACTCTACATGTCAAACAGCAAAAAGCAGGCAGAGGTTTTTAGCTATTGCATTTACCATTTTTATGACCGACTTGACCAACATCTTAATATGTGGAGACGTTCAATGTTAGTAAGTGAGAATATTTTCATTACTAAATGAGGCTTTTTTCCATCTTGCCTTTCCAAAGATCAGTTTCTAACACGACACTCAAGTGCCTCATCATATGAGATTTTGCATAATGCTGTAATTTATTCAACAATTGTATATGTTCATCATGTATCTGAATATCTACTCACAACATCAGATACGCAGCTAGCAAATCTTCCAGTGGGATTAAAACTGTATTTTCTTCCTGTAATGAAGAAAATAATCCATGACCAAGATTACCTGGGATGACAGAAGGGGAGGAGCTGTCCTGAATGAATATAGATAAGACCATCAGATAACTTCACTATTTTTGCTTGCTTCTAATTTTTTATGAGTTTCCATCTCAGTTTTCATTGACCGTCACAAGGTTTTCCATCACAACATGATCCAACAGGCATATTCTGAGAATTTGTCACTTATAGACTGTGCTTAATCTGTCCTCTCTATATTACAGTATTGGACAAAAGAAGTACACCAAAGATGGCATTTTCAAATAACAAATATTTATGAAATGTTTTATACCACAGTACCACTGGCCATCAGTATATGAATATATATATATATATATATATATATATATATATATATATATATATCTCATAACCGTGAAGCTTTAAAACATTGTATGGATTCACTTCCTTGCTTGGGACAAATAAAGAATTTTAAAATGCTATATTAAAGAGAAAATTCAGTCATCTATCAGTATAATGTATGGGCTAAAAATGATTGATCTTTCTGCCCTAAGTATACTGTTTAGTTTTCAGTTAATGAGAGTGTGTCTTTTTTTTTTAACATCTTTATTGGAGTATAATTGCTTTACAATGGTGTGTTAGTTTCTGCTTTATAACAAAGTGAATCAGTTATACATATACATATATCCCCATATCAATGAGAGTGCTTCTACATAAAACTGAAGGATTTTATGCTATATTAACAGTACCAACAAATTTACAAAAGATATAGGAAAAGTATTTAAGAATAAAAGAACTATGATAGTGATGAGTCAGGGGTAAAGGTTCAGTATTTTCCAGAGTAGCATTTTATGCTGAACAGCAGAATTTTGAAGCTATTTGGAAACATCTTACCATCCATGTGCTCCCTTAGTTTCCTTTGGTCCTTTTGAGAATTTGAACTCCTTCCCTAAAAAGCAAATCCCCTATGGTATTCTCCTGATGGGAAAATGGCCTGAAAGCTATATGCTTCCTCCTACCATGTCAATCATGTGTTTCCATTATAGCAAAGAAGCTCAGAATTGGCATTTTAAAAGTTCAGATTTTTCTCAAGAGAGAGAATCCAAACTTGTTGAAGGGAATGGTATCACTAAAGAGAAAGCTATAGCTTTATCTATCATGGCTTTCTTTCTGTTGATACCATCATCAAGCTAGGCTGTCCTCTTTGCTCCCAACTCAAGCAGAAAAATATTTATCTTCTATAGTGTATGAATATATCTCCAAGATTAGGCTAGTTGGGTTGAGAAGCACTACTATCTCATTCTGTTCATTAGGATAATAAATGGAATTTTTTAAATGAGTGCTAGCCTCTTGTCCTAAAGGAGCTAATAGAAGTTAGTTAAAAATATAACTCTATAGCATGTCATCCCATTACAAGAGAGAAATGATGCTGTCTTTTCTTATTTTATTTTATACAATTCAAGACTGAGTCTTGGCTCAGGAGTTTTGTTTTGTTGTTGTTGTTTTCCCTCCAGAAACCTAACCAAAACCAAAAAAAGAAAAACCTTTTGATATACTTCTAGCATTCATATCAGTGGGACATATTTGGTGTCAGTTATTGGTACATATTTTTAAAAACTAAAATATTCTTGCATTTCACAAATATTCACGTTATTATCAAAGTTTCACTACTAGAGTATTTGTAACTTTTATTTTTTTTTTATTTTCTTATTTTTTATTTTATTTTTTTTAGGTTATAAAATTATTTTCTCTGGCATCTTTTTTTTTTTTTAACATCTTTATTGGAGTATAATTGCTTTACAATGGTATGTTAGTTTCAGCTTCACAACAAAATGAATCAGTTATATATATACATATATTCCCATATCTCTTCCCGCTTGTGTCTCCCTCCCTCCCACCCTCCCTATCCCACCTCTCCAGGTGGTCACAAAGCACCGAGCTGATCTCCCTGTGCTATGCGGCCGCTTCCCACTAGCTATCTACCTTACGTTTGGTAGTGTATATATGTCCATGCCTCTTTATCGCTTTGTCACCGTTTACACTTCCCCCTCCCCATAGCCTCAAGTCCATTCTCTAGTAAGTCTGTGTCTTTATTCCTGTTTCACCCCTAGGTTTTTCATGACATTTTTTTTTTAATTCCATATATATGTGTTAGCATACGGTATTTGTCTCTCTCTTTCTGACTTACTTCACTCTGTATGACAGACTCTAGGTCTATCCACCTCATTACAAATAGCTCAATTTCGTCTCTTTTTATGGCTGAGTAATATTCCATTGTATATATGTGCCACATCTTCTTTATCCATTCATCCGATGATGGACGCTTAGGTTGTTTCCATCTCTGGGCTATTGTAAATAGAGCTGCAATGAACATTTTGGTACATGACTCTTTTTGAATTATGGTTTTCTCAGGGTATATGCCCAGTAGTGGGATTGCTGGGTCATATGGTAGTTCTATTTGTAGCTTTTTAAGGAACCTCCATACTGTTCTCCACAGTGGCTGTATCAATTTACATTCCCACCAACAGTGTAAGAGGGTTCCCTTTTCTCCACACCCTCTCCAGCATTTATTGTTTCTAGATTTTTTGATGATAGCCATTCTGACTGGTGTGAGATGATATCTCATTGTAGTTTTGATTTGCATTTCTCTCATGATTAGTGATGTTGAGCATTCTCTCATGTGTTTGTTGGCACTCTGTATATCTTCTTTGGAGAAATGTCTATTTAGGTCTTCTAATAGAGACTGATGTCCAGTTTAGTCAAAGAAAACTGAAGAGAAGGATTAAGTATTGTTTTAAATGAGAGCCCAGCTAAATTAAAGACAAAATATCAGAGCTAGAAAAGTTGTGAATATCTTTTTAAAAAGTGGGAAAGCTCCTGGACCCAAATTCCTTTTTTTGTATTATCTCAGAAAGGCTCTATTAAAATACCTCCAAATTGAAGTGATTTTAAAATTTGCCTTTAGCCACCTTTTTGTTTTAGACATTGATAAAGATATCAATATGCAAAACTCCTGAGATCTGATTAAAACTCCTTTCATTCGATGGATCTATTATCTGAAAATATTCACCCAATTTTAAAAATATAAATTAAAGTGTATAATTGAGAAAATTTTTGAAGTTTAAAGATTGTAATGCTTTTCAAAATTATATCAATATATGAATACAGCAGTTCCATTTATAGAAGATTTTTTTAAAATAAGTAACTCTGTAAATTAACATTGCAACAGGATTGGGAGATATGTGGGACTACAGTTTGGTAAACTTTTTTTTTTTTTTTTGGTGGTACGCGACCCTCTCACTGTTGTGACCTCTCCCGTTGTGGAGCACAGGCTCCGGACGCGCAGGCTCAGTGGCCATGGCTCACGGGCCCAGCCGCTCCACGGCATGTGGGATCTTCCTGCACCGGGTCACGAACCCGTGTCCCCTGCATCGGCAGGCGGACTCTCAACCACTGCACCACCAGGGAAGCCCTGGTAAACATCCTTATGAAGTCCATTTCAGCAAGGCATAAAACCCGACATTTTAACCTGCTTTGGGATTAATTTGCTTTACCATTATAAAAGAAATACATTAATGTTTTGTTTTCAGTTCTGCTATTATTTTAGTGGTTCTATTTTATATATTATAATGATAAAATTTATGTAATAAGTATAGGAAATTGTATTGCTAATCCACTGCTTCATTTATGAACATATTTTCAGCATGTGTAATTGGAGGCAGCTAATTTGTTGGAACATCAGCTCTTAAGTTTTCCTTGAATTTTTTGAGTTTGAGCAAAATATACTATTTTGAATATATGCTGTCTGGAAACCAATTTAACATGTAACAGGTGATCTTTAAGCTCAACTCATTGTACTTTTTGTTTTGCTTTGCTTTAATATGGGGAACTGTAAGGTTATTTTTCACACAGTTGTTGTGTCTACATGGATTGTATTAGTGTTTGAAACAGCAACAGAAACGCTTTTTGTTTAGATTTAGCCCTTGAAAGAGCAACAGAAAATTTATAAATGACTTTGTGGTATTGGGTTGGCCAAAAAGTTCGTTCGAGTTTTTGGTACCATCTTATGGAATGACCCGAACATACTTTTTGGCCAACCCAATACATGTGCTTTTTATGACCCTTCAAAATAAAAAGAAATCAAACTCCCTATTCTAGAAAAATAATACTATATTGATATACCTCTCAGTACTTTATGGCCAAGATGTTAACCCCTATAAATGCATAAGCGGCTTTCCCAAGAGAGAAATATCTTGAGAGGGCCCTCTTGGAAAATTCTCTCTCATGACTCCTAGTTAAAAGTGATGGATTGACTAACCCTGTTAAATCCAACTCAAGTAGTTTCATGATGATTTATGAAAATTTACATTTTATACATTCTAGACTGGTGATAGTATTTGAACCATTCTTTAAAATTCTAATAAGTAGTCCATTTCCCTTATAAATAAAGTATGACCAAGTCACACTTGGTCCTTTGGCTCAACTAGAGAACCCAGAAGCCTAAGATTGAATCCTGTTTCAGCACTGATGCAGCCCTGGAGAATCAGTAGGGGAGATTTGGTCACCATGAAAATGACAGTAGAGCATGGTATGAGGTTCAGACTACTATATGATTCAGCAATTTTACTTTTATCATAGGACAACATTTAAAACAAATGCTTTTCTATATAGAATGTGGCTTCAATCCCAAATGAAAAAATGATATTGTAATATCTTCAGCTTGTAAAACTAGAGTTAAAAAGGGAATTCCATGTATTTGTAGTAGTGACTTCTAAAATGTTTCTTTAAAATAAAAGCCGGTATTAGCCATTGAGGTTTAAAATTTCTGCTTAAATTTTTTTTACAAATGTTCACCTTTCCCCAATAAAATTGAATAGTCAACCCAAACATATATTAGTGGATATTTGAATAAAGAGGATTGAAAATAATGTTCTTTAAGCCTTACAAGTGACCTCCTTGAACAAAATGATTTTTACAAAAATGATTTTCTTTACTGTTTTGTAAGTTTTCTAGGGTAGCTTTGGGACACTTAAGATTAAATGCCTCCAAAAAGCAATGGTTGCTCAGACAGTGAACGCCAAATAACTATTGTCTCATTGCAATTCCTCCAGATTTATTATCAGGTAAAATTCTTTCAGATAGTGTCAGCAGGTAAAAAATGTAAATTAACAGTTTGTAAGGTGAAAAATCTTCTTTTAAAAGCACCTAAATACATTTTTAAAATAAAAGGCATCATCTTCTAGGTAAATAATATATATACTGAAATAGAAACCATGGCAGGGAGGTTATGTGCTTTAGAAATGCAGAGAACTATATTTAATATGCTGCAATAGACTCATATGAAATTCAGTAACCGTTTATTTAGTCAAGGAGTGTACCTCTGAATAAGAGATGTACAAATTGTATTCCTGACAGTTTACAAAAGGGGGCACATTTCCTGACAAGTTTTTAATTCCTGAAGTTTTTCTTCTACCTTCTCCTCGTTTACAAAAATGACATCTTTCTGTGCTCACAGTGATAAGATGCAAAAAAATGAAGTCTAGGGGCAATTTATTACTGTTTATATTACCAAAAGATAAAATGACACTGTTCCAAGTTTAGTTCTTAGTGAGAGGAGAGCCTGGAAATATCAGAATTATTGACTCAGGTAGGATTGTGATGGTAGATGTTCCCATTTTAGAGAATAAAGTTTTCATATGTGCTTTGTGGAGAATCCAATTTTAGGATCTCTGATTTTTCAAGATGTCTCTTAACTAGGATGTACTAACAACACTTTGATTCAAAGGCCATGATTCTAGAGATAAACACACACTTTTCCGTTGTTTAAGAACCCTGAAATTCTAAGCAACTAAATGTGAAGAAATCACTTACATGGCTTACTGTATCATTCAGAGTTCAGACTGGAATAAATTATAAATTAACTTTTTTAGTAAGAAATAGTCAACATTATTTTAAACATTGTTATGTGCTCTTGTATAATTCTTGGGAATTTTTTAAAGTTAGATGAGAAGTTGCATTTTAATTAGTACATGTAAAAATTTTAAGTCAAACCAATTAAACTGTTTTAAAATCAAAACCCCGTATCAATTTAGATTTCATGCATAAAATTATATTTAAAAGTATACAAACTTACAAAATTTTTAAATTCCTACAGAATTAATGCCATGTTAAAATATAAAACTATTAAGATTCACCTTCATTAATTACAATGCAGTATCACATTTATTGAAAAATTTTAGTATATTTTATGTATTTCACTCAAAAATCTTAAGCATTTTCCAATAAATATTGGAAATAACCTGTTGGATTATCTTCATTTCCCAGGTTTCAATCCATTATGATTTGATAGTATTGTCCTATGACTATCTTTTCCAATTTGTCTTTAAGTTCCCAGTTTACAAATGACATGTTAAAATATAGCAAACTCTTACTTGCTCTTTAAATAAATATATTCTTCCATTTTAAAACAAATCCCATATATGTACTTTAATACATAAATCTACATTAACCCACACACTGCTACTAGATTTAATTGAAAAATAAAGTTCCCTTTGAACAGTTGTGACTAATTGTTTCATCTCACGTAGTCCCTGTTTAGATTGAGTGAAATCGGTATTAGTAACTTTCTTCTAGTTGGAAAAGCATGAGCAAGAAGAAAGCTTTAACATTCTTCTGGATGTTTAATGAGTGTCTCAACCTACAAAACAAAAAATTTAGGTAATTACCAAGATAATTCAGACCAGAAACATATCATTAAGTAATGAACAAGGAAAAGTGAACCTAAATTTTTATGATCCAAGTCATTCAATAACTGCAATTATCCCATAGAGATCAGACCAAAAATAACTATTAGATATGAAAAAATCCTACAATATCATTTCACTAGATGTAAAACAATTAATCCAATAAAGAATAAATTTAAAATTAAAATAAAGCTTTGAAAGCTTAGCAAACAAATTGAATCTATAAGCATTTATCTTAAAGATGTGTTTCAGGTTTCAGCTAATTCAAATCCAATTGTTTAGCATTACAGAAAATATCAGTGAAAGGACTTGCAATCACTGAGTGGGAAATGAAATAGAAACATCAAAATGTAATTACCCAGCAACCAGGAAAATTACTGATATGATTTCCTACACTACTTCAAGACAGACCTACATTTTAACATTAAATATTTCAGCATTTTAGGAAAGCAGTGAATATAATTATAGCCTTATTAATACAAATGTTTTAGGTACCTTTTTAGCATTATGGTTCACACGACAAATTTTAATCTATTACTGCAAAATTTTTGAAGTGTTCTTAAGAACTTACTGTGTTTCTGTAAATGAAAATTTCAAGAGTATTAATGAAGTGTCTAAGAGATGACAGGAATGTCCAGAACTGAGTGAAATGTGCATTTTCTTAACATCTTTATTGGAGTATAATTGCTTTACAATGGTGTGTTCTTTTCTGCTTTATAACAAAGTGAATCACTTATACACATACATATATACCCATATCTCTTCCCTCTTGCGTATCCCTCCCTCCCACACTCCCTAACCCACTGCTCTAGGTGGTCACAAAGTACCGAGCTGATCTCCCTATGCTATGTGGATGCTGTCCACTAGCTATCAGTTTTACATTTGGTAGTGTATATATGCCCATGCCACTCTCTCACTTTGTCCCACCTGACCCTTCCCCTCCCTGTGTCCTCAAGTCCATTCTCTAGTAGGTCTGTGTCTTTATTCCCGTCTTGCCCCTAGGTTCTTCATGACAATTTTTTTTTTAGATTCCATATAAATGTGTTAGCATACAGTATTTGTTTTTCTCTTTCTGACTTACTTCACTCTGTATGACAGACTCTAGTTCCATCCACCTCATTACAAATAACTCAATTTCATTTCTTTATATGGCTGAGTAATATTCCATTGTGTATATGTGCCACATCTTCTTTATCCATTCATCTGTTGATGGACACTTAGGTTGCTTCCATGTCCTGGCTATTGTAAATAGAGCTGCAATGAACATTCTGATACATGACTCTTTTTGAATTATGGTTTTCTCAGGGTATATGCCCAGTAGTGGGATTGCTGTGTTGTACGGTAGTTCTATTTTTAATTTTTTGAGGAACCTCCATATGTTCTCCATAGTGACCGTATCAATTTACATTCCCACCAACAGTGCAAGAGGGTTCCCTTTTCTCCACACCCTCTCCAGCACTTAATGTTTGTAGATTTTTTGATGATGGTCATTCTGACTGGTGTGAGATGATATCTCATTGTAGTTTTGATTTAAATTTCTCTAATGATTAATGATGTTGAGCATTCTTTCATGTGTTTGTTGGCAATCTGTATATCTTCTTTGGAGAAATGTCTCTTTACGTCTTCTGCCCATTTTTGGATCCGGTTGTTTTCTTTTTGATATTGAGCTTCATGAGCTGTTTGTAAATTTTGGAGATTAATCCTTTGTCAGTGGCTTCATTTGCAAATATTTTCTCGCATTCTGAGGGTTGTCTTTTCATCATGTTTATGGTTTCCTGTGCTGTGCAAAAGTTTTTAAGTTTCATTAGGTCCCATTTGTTAAATTTTGTTTTTATTTCCATTTCTCTAGGAGGTGGTTCAAAAAGGATCTTGCTGTGATTTATGTCATAGAGTGTTCTGCCTATGTTTTCCTCTAAGATTTTGATAGTGTCTGGCCTTACATTTTCGTCTGTAATACATTTTGAGTATATTTTTGTGTATGGTGTTAGGGAGTGTTTTAATTTCATTCTTTTACATGTGGCTCTCCAGTTTCCCAGCACCACTTACTGTAGAGACTGTCTTTTCTCCATTGTATACTCCTGCCTCCTTTATCAAAGGGAAGGTGATCATAAGTGTCTGGGTTTATGTCTGGGCTTTCTATCCTGTTCCATTGATCTATATTTCTGTTTTTGTGCCAGTGCCATACTGTCTTGATTAATGTAGCTTTGTAGTATAGTCTGAAGTCAGGAAGACTGATTCTTCCAGCTCCGTTTTTCTTTCTCAAGATTGTGTTTGCTATTCAGGGTCTTTTGTTTTTCCATACAAATTGTGAAAAATTTTCTTCTAGTTCTGTGAATATGCCATTGGTAATTTGATAGGGATTGCATTGAATCTGTAGATTGCTTTGGGTAGTATAATCATGTTCACAATGTTGATTCTTCCAATCCAAGAACATGGTGTATCTCTCCATGTATTTGTATCATCTTTAATTTCTTTCATCAGTGTCATAATTTTCTGCATACAGGTCTTTTGTCTCCTTAGGTAGGTTTATTCCTAGGTATTTTATTCTTTTTGTTGCAATGGTAAATGAGAGTGTTTTCTTAATTTCATTTTCAGATTTTTCATCATTTGTGTATAGGAATGCAAGAGATTTCTGTGCATTAATTTTATATCCTGCTACTTTACCAAATTCTTTGATTAGCTGTAGTAGCTTTCTGGTAGCATTTTTAGGATTCTCTATGTATCATGTCATGTCATCTGAAAACAGTGACAGCTTTGCTTGTTCTTTTCTTATTTGGATTCCTTTTATTTATTTTTCTTCTCTGATGGCTGTGGCTAAAAATACCAAACCTATGTTGAATAAGAGTGGTGAGAGTGGGGAACCTTGTCTTCTTCCTGATCTTAGTGAAAATGTTTTCAGTTTTTCACCATTGAGGATTATGTTGGCTGTGCATTTGTCATATATGGCCTGTATTATGTTGAGGTAAGTTCCCTCTATGCCTACTTTCTGGAGGGTTTTTATCATCAATGTGTGTTGAATTTTGTCGAAAACTTTATCTGCAAATATTGAGATGATCATATGGTTTTTCTCCTTCAATTTATTAATATGGTGTATCACATTCATTGATTTGCCTATATTGAAGAATCCTTGCATTCCTGGGAAAAAACTGACGTGTTCATGGTGTATGATCCTTTTAATATGCTGTTGGATTCTGTTTGCTATTATTTTGTTGAGGATTTTTGCATATATATTCATCAGTGATATTGGCCTGTAGTTTTCTTTCTTTGTGACATCTTTGTCTGGTTTTGGTATCAGGGTGATGGTGGCCTCATAGAATGAGTTTGGGAGGGTTCCTCCCTCTGCTATATTTTGGAAGAGTTTGAGAAGGATAGGTGTTAGCTCTTCTCTAAGTATTCAATAGAATTGCCCTGTGAAACGATATTGTCCTGGGCTTTTGTTTGTTGGAAGATTTTTATTTTTTTTTCGGTACACAGGCCTCTCACTGCTATGGCCGCACAGGCTCAGCGGCCATGGCTCACCGGCCCAGCTGATCCACGGCATGTGGGATCCTCCCAGACTGGGGCACGTACTCGTGTCCCCTGCACCGGCCGGCAGTCGCTCAACCACTGCACCACCAGGGAATCCCTTTTGGAAGATTTTTTTTTTTTTTTTTTTTTTTGTGGTACGCGGGCCTCTCACTGTTGTGGCCTCTCCCATTGTGGAGCACAGGCTCTGGACATGCAGGCCCAGCGGCCATGGCTCACGGGCCCAGCCGTTCTGCGGCATGTGGGATCTTCCCAAACCGGAGCACGAACCCGTGTCCCCTGCATCGGCAGGCAGACTCTTAACCACTGCGCCACCAGGGAAGCCCTAAGTGACACTCTTAACCCCTCTCCTCGTGCACTAGGAAACAAAGAGGCAAGAAAATGTCTATTGCCTCTCAGCCAGTTCCAGACTTTTCCCAGGACTCCCTTCTGGCTAGCTGTGGTGCACTAACCCCTTCAGGCTGTGTTTACTCCGTCAACCCCAGTCTGCTCCCTGGGATCTGTCCTCCGAAGCCCGAGCCTCAGCTCCCAGCGCCCCCTCCCCGGCAGGTGAGCAGACAAGCCTCTTGGGCTGGTGAGTGCTGGTCGGCACTGATCCTCTGTGCAGGAATCCCTCCACTTTGCCCTCCGCACCCCTGTTGCTGCACTCTCCTCCATGGTTCCAAATCTTCCCCCCTCCACCACCCGCAGTCTCCACCCATGAAGGGGCTTCCTAGTGTGTGGAAACTTTTCCTCCTTCATAGCTCCCTCCCACTGGTGCAGGTCCTGTCCCTATTCTTTTGTCTCTGTTTTTCCTTTTTTCTTTTGCCCTACCCAGGTACGTGGGGAGTTTCTTGCCTTTTGGGAGGTCTGAGGTCTTCTGCCAGCGTTCAGTGGGTGTTCTGTAGGAGTTGTTCCACATGTAGATGTATTTCTGATGTATTTGTGGGGAGGAAGTTGATCTCCACATCTTACTCTTCCACCATCTTGAAGCTCCTCTCTAGATGACTTCTTAACCCGTCAAAATGTGCATCTTTGCTTTCATGTTGACTATATGTTAACTCCAATTAATGTTAACTCAGATTAGTTTTTTTTTTAGCCATGTTATTGCTCATTATATAGTTCTAACTGAGACATATATACACTATTTTGGAAAATGTATTTTACTGTTGACAAAAATTTAATGTTATATGAACAGTGCAGGGGTTTTTTGGTAGAAACTACTTTTAAATGAATTATACCACGATAATTGTATCTCATTATTTACTTAGTAGCTCTTATACCTGTTTCATTTGCTTCGTCTCATGCTTTTGTACAGTTTGTTGAAAAAGCACTGTAGAGATTATTAGATTAAATGAGTTTTTGAAGTAAAATCACTGTGAAACATGCAGCGATGTACCAACTGAAAAATAGGTAAATGCCTATTATTTCATATACCACCAAATTAATTTTTTGCAGTGTGTTCAAAAAAGTACTTAGAAATGAACTTTACCCTTGAATTTGTACAGAATCCCTATTAATAGTGTGAAGGGACTGACCATCAGTATATTATGGTCTATATAATTGACTTTAACCTTTATAATAGATTAACTGACAGATAATCCCATTTTCATAGCTTAATTATATAAAAAGTGTGTATTCATTCATTTCCAAAACTTCATTTGTGTTTACATTGGTAAAATGTACTTATCCTCTCCTCCCTCTCAAATAGATGGTACCTACAATACATTGGATAAGAACATAATTGGTGGTGAAGTGAATAAAATGGCAGTATTACTCAAGGAATTGAGTCAAACGATATGACACTGTATTGAATCCTCCTCCCAAAACACACACACACACACACACACACACACACACACACACACACACCAGCACCATAGAGTTAGCTGAGCCAGATAGTGTCTCAATTCACCTCTGTATGCTGATCACATATCCAAACAATGATCTTAGTGATCACTCTTTGGAGTGACAAATAGGTTAGAATACAGCATGTATTAGAAGAATAAAGAACTGTGGTAAAAATGATTGGAGAGATGAAATTCCACTTGATATGGTTTGCTTGAAGTTTCTACAGCTATAGCAACAGCCTAGCATCTCTAGAGGATTAAGTATCTTATGTGAAATATGAAGCAAGATATCAGTAAATACCCTTATGCTAAAAATCACATATTTTCTCTACATAATGTAAGTTATCAGATGACTAAACCTTAAGCTAAAATAGATGATTACAAGGAAAGAACAAAATGACCCAGTGACACAATCAAGACAGCTTTTTTTTTTTTTTTTTTTTTTTTTTTTTTTGCGGTATGCGGGCCTCTCATTGTTGTGGCCTCTCCCGTTGCGGAGCACAGGCTCCGGACGCGCAGGCTCAGCGGCCATGGCTCACGGGCCCAGCTGCTCCGCTGCATGTGGGATCCTCCCTGACCGGGGCATGAACCCGTGTCCCCTGCATCGGCAGGCGGACTCTCAACCACTGCGCCACCAGGGAAGCCCCAAGACAGCTTTTTAATCCTTTAATATGCAAGGATAAATTGTGCCTTCTTTGTTACTTCAAACTTTACCAGAAAGCATATATACTATACACACATAAAAATAGCCAACTTTAAATTTGGTAACAAACAGTGACAAAAAACAAATGCAAGCCAAAAATATTCTTATTTTTGTCCCACAGTGTTTTGCTTGTAAATGTGCCAGTTAAATCATGGGTGATAAAAACCACCATTATATTAATATAGTATATTTTACCAAGCACTGTAACACTATATCATTATTAAACATAGAAACGAGATTGGTAGAAGTGAGATTCATTTACTTTGAGATGCCTGACAGTGATGCCATTAAAGTACATACATATTACAAAATTTCTTATTGGACTTGGTGATTGCTGTACTTGTCCTCTACCAACATTATTTCCAATAGTAAAACAAAGTGGAGACACACTATTGTTCTATCTGCTCTCATACCCACCTAAATCAGGTCTGGTCCTTAGTAGGAATATCTAAAATTATCTACTTGCATGATTTCTTCAAAGGTATACTTTGTTCATTTTTTCCTAAAACTTTAACCATATTTTCACATATTTAAAAATAAAATTGTAAAGGCATAAAAAGATGATGAGTAGCAGTATATTTCCCATTGCTGCTCACATTACATGTTGTCCTTCCCAGCTGCTTCCATATTCATCTTTCATATCATGTGTTATTACAGAATGTCCATTTCTAAAATCACAATTAGTTGCTATGGAAAGAATTACAACATTAAAATATAATTTGAATAATGTGATCAAACAGAAAATTGAGTCTCCTGTAGAGTATACATATATCTGTGAATGGGCTCCACATTTCTTTTAGCTATATTACAGACTCCCTTCCCCCACATCCACATATACAAGGATATGAAAATGTAGCAGGTACTTTTGATATACATGTCATGGAGGAAAATCACCTCTTCAGTTTCAAAGGGAGACTGAAAACTGCTATATATGATAATGGTCTTAGGTTATAATTAAAATATTTCGTTGAAACTGATCATTTTTTCTAGGCACACAGAGATAGGGATAAGACAGTGGCTGAGCTGAGAGGCATTACCAACTAATATTATAGAAAATTGGTTAAAAAAAAAGAGAAAGGAAATCAGGGAAGGCCCCTAAGAGTAGTTCTATGGGAAGTTAATTATCATATTCTTATAGGTTTCTGATACCTTTGTAGATTCTAAAGGAGACTCAAAATCACCTGAATAACACTCGTTTGAGCATGTCTGGGTATCTTCTTGCAAAACTCATTCAAATATCACTATCTCTGGATTGGTGACTTCCTTCATCCATCTCAATGCCTAAGTGAAATAACTTTGAACATCCCCATTGGGGATGTCCTCAGGGTAATTGTTAAGCATGGTTTTATCACTCCCTTCCAAAGACTCAAGCCCCTATGCATTTGAATCTGTACCCTAGCACTCCCCTCCACACTTCACCCAGCTCATACATATGTACATCCTGATGTGATTTCCCCTCCATAGGCTGCACTTAATATACACCTCCATAAAAATATTAGTGGCCCATGGTATCATCTCCTGTCATGTTAATTCTTTTAACTTTTCTTTACTTGTACAAAATGTCCAGGGTAAAGTCAGTAAAAATGGTGGAGTAAGGACTTCCAAATATTAAATTATTGATAAAAGCAATGAAGAATGCAAAGATTGTTGGAGTTAACCTTTTCAGAACCCTTGAAATTATCCAGAGGCTTGCAGCAACACAGAGAGAAAAATGGTTGAATCTTAGTAAGAACATAAGTTTTGTGGCTTTTAAAAAAATAGACAATCTTTAAGAGCATTTGTAGATTCACTGCAAAATTGAGTGGAAAGTGCAGAGAGCTCCCACATATCCGCTGCCCATACACATGCCCAGCCTCCCCTGCTGTTAACATCTGCACCAGAGTGATGCATTTATTAAAATCAATGAACTTACATTGACATACTATTACCAGCCAAAGTTATAGTTTATATTAGAGTTCAACCTTGATGATGTACATTCTATGGACTTGGACAAACTTAAAAGACATGTTCCCACCATTATAGTATCATAAAGAATAGTTTTGTGTACTCGGCCTATTTATCCCTCCCTCCCCCTAAACTTTGGCAACCACTGATCTAACTGTCCCTAGTTTTGCCTTTTCCAAAATGTCATATACTTGGAATCTTACAGTATGTAACTTTTCAGATTGGCTTCTCTCACTTAGTAATATGTATTTAAGTTTCCTCCATGTCTTTTCATGGCTTGATAGCTCATTTCTTTTTAAACATTGAATTATATTCCATTGTCTGCATGTGTCACAGTTTATCCATTCAGGTTTTGGCAGTTATGAATAAAGCTGCTATAAATATCTGTGTGCAGATCATTGAGTGAACAAAATTTTGAGTAAATACTAAGGAGCAGGTTTTCTGGATTGTTTGGTAAGAATATGTTTCTTTTTTTTAAAGGAACTTCCAATCTGTCTTCCAAAGTGGATGTACCATTTTGCATTCCCATGAGCAATGAATGCAAGTTCCTGTAGCTTCACATCAGGGCCATCATTTGTTGTTGTCAGTGTTTTAGAGTTGTGCCATTCTAATTGGTGTGTAGTGATATCTCACTGTTTTAATTTGCAATTCCCTAATGATATGGTGTTGATTATCTTTTCATTGCTTATGTGTCATCTGTATATCTTCTTCAGTGAGGTGTCTGTTCAGATCTTTTGTTCAATTTTTTAATCAATTTTTTAAAATGTTCTTCCTGTTGAGTTTTAAGATTTCTTTGTTTATTTTGGGTTACAGTTGTTTATCAGATGCTTTTTACAAATATGTTCTCCAAGTCTGTGGCTTGTCTTCTCATTCTCTTCACAGTATTTTTCACAGAATAGAAGTTTTAAATTGTAATGAAGTCCAGCTTATCAATTATTTCTTTCATGGATTTTGTATTTGGTACCTTTGGTGTTGGATCACCAAACACAAGGCCAACTACATTTTCTCTTGTGTTGTCTTCTAGGATTTTTATAGTTTTGTGTTTTACATTTAGATCTATTATACATTTTGAGTTAATTTTTGTGAAGAACATAAGATCTGTGACTAGATTAATTTTTTTGCATGTGGATATCCAGTTTTTCTAGCATTATATGTTGAAAAGGCTTTTCTCCATTGTACTGCCTTAGCTCCTTTGTCAAAGGTAAGTTGACTGTATTTGTGTGGCTCTACTTCTGGGCTCTCTATTCTGTTTCATTGATCTATTTGTTCTTTTGCCAATACCACACTGTCTGGATTAATATAGCTTTATAGTAGGTCTTGAAGAATGGTGGTGATAGTACTCTAACATTTTTCTACTCCTTCAAAACTGTGTTATCTCTTCTGGATCTTTTGTCTCTGCATATAAATGTTAAAATCTGTTTGTCAATATCCACAAAATAATTTGTTGGGATTTTAATTGGGATTGCATTGAATTTAGAGGTCAAGTTGGGAAGAACTGACAGCTTGATAATATTGAGTCTTCCTATCCATAAACACGGAATATCTCCTCTTTTTTTTTTTTCTTGATTTCTCTCATCAGTTTCATAGTTTTCCTTGTACAGATCTTGTACACATTTTGTAAGAATTATACCTAAGTATTTCCTCTTTTGGTGCTAATATAAATGGTATGGTGTTTTTAATTTCAAATTTCACTTGTCCATTGCTGGTATATAAGGAAGTGATTAACTTTTATATATTAAACTTTCTATCTATCAACCTCAGTATAATCACTTATTAATACTAGTTTTTAAAATATTGATTCCTTTGAGTTTTCTACATAGAAAATCATCACATCATCTGCAAACAAAGACACTTTTATATCTTCCTTCCCAATCTGTATATCTTTTATTTTATTTTCTTGTCTTATTCCATTAACTAGGAGTTTCAGTAAGATGTTGAGAAGCAGGGGTTAGTGGGGACATCCTTGACTTGTTTCTGATCATAGAAGGGAAGAGTCTAATTTCTCACCATCAAGTATGATGTTAACTATACGTTTTTTGAAGATATTCTTTGTCAGTGGAGGAATTTCCCCTATATTCATAGTTAACTGAGAGTTATTATCATGAATATATGTTGTATTTGCCAAGTGCTTTTTCTACATCTATTGATATAATCATGTGATTTTTTTTCTTCTTTAGCCTGTTGATGTGATGGATTACATGAATTAATTGTCACATGTTGAACTAAACTTGCATACTTGGAATAAATCCCATTTGGTCATGGTATATAATTCTTTTCTTTTTAAACCACTTTATTGAGGTATTATTGACATACAAAAAGCTGTACATATTTCACATGTACAAAATGATGGGTTTGAAGGTAAATATACATCCATGAAACAATCACCACAATCTATGCCATAAAAATACCCATTATCTTCAAAATCTTCCTACCACTGTCTTTATTATTTTCTTTTAAGTAAGGCTTTTAGGAGTGAGTCAGTTTTCCTGGGTCTCTCCCATGTATACATCTTATTAAACTTTGTTTGATTTTCTCATGTTACTTTTCTTTCAAGAACTCTTAACATAAAATCTACCCTCTTAGCCAAATTTTGTCTACAACACACTGTTGTTTATTATAAGTACTGTGCTGCACAGTAGACTTCTAGTTCTTGTTTGTCTTATATAATTAAAATTTTATACCATTTGAGTAATACCTTCTCATGTCTCCTTACCCCAGTCCCTGACAACCACCATTCTCCTTTCTGCTTCTATGTTTGATTATTTTAGATTCTTCATATAAGTGGTATCATGTAGTATTTGTCCTTCTGTGTCTAGTTTATTTCAGCTATCAATGTCCTCAACATTCATCCATGTTGTCACGGATGGTGAGGTTTCCTTCTTTTTTTAAGGATGAATAATATTCCATTGTTTGTATTTGCCACATTTTCTTTATCCATACATCCATCAAATGGTCATTTGGGTTGCTTCCATGTATTGCTTATTGTAAATAATGCTGAAATAAACATGGGAGTTCAGATATCTCTTAGGGATACTGATTTAAATTCCTTTGGATATAGAACCAGAACTAAGTTTTCTGGATCATATGGTAGGTCTATTTTTAAGTTTTACAGTTACCACCATCCCGTTTTTCATAGTGGTTGCACCAAATTACATTTCCACCAACAGTGTATAAGGGTTACCCTTTATGCACATCCTCAACCATGCTCTATTTTTTTAAAAAAATAATAGCCATTCTAACAGGTGTGAGGTGAATATCTCATTGAGGTTTTGATTTGCAATTTCCTAATAATTTATAATGTTATGTACCTTTTTTCATATACCTGTTAGTCATTTGTATGTCTTCTTTGGAGAGATGTCTATTCAAGTCCTTTCCCCATTTTTTAAATCAGATTATTTGGTTTTTATTGTTTCTTTGTTTGCTATTGACTTATAGGTGTTCCTTATATATTTTGGATATTAACCTTTTATCAGGTATGTGGTTTTCAAATAATTTTTTCCCATTCCATAGGTTACCATTTCATACGTTTATTGTTTCCTTTGCTGTGCAGAAAGTTTTAGATTTCCAGGATTCAGTCTTCATAAGTTGTATGTTTTTAGGAACTTATCCATTTCTTTTAAATTATCTAGTTTGTTGGTGTATAATTGTTCATAGTAATGTTTTATGATCCTTTGTATTTCTGTGGTATCAGTTATAATGTCTCTTCTTTCATTATAATTTTATTAACTTTAGTCATCTCTTTTCTTAGTTATTTTAGCTAATGGTTTGTCAATTTTATCTTTAAAAAAGTCAGTTTATTTTTTTGTCCTTTGAGTCACTATTTCATTTATTTCTGCTATAATCTACATTTTTTACTTCCTTCTGATAGCTGTGGGCTTAGCTTTTACTTATTTTTCTAGTTCCATGAGGTGTAAAGTTAGATTGTTTTATTATTTTTATTAATGTAGGCATTTATTTGTATAAACTTCCCTATTAGAACTGCTTTTGCTGCATACTATAAGTTTTGGTATGTTGCATTTCCATTTTTGTTTGTCCCAAGATATTTTTTTGATTTCTTCTTTAACAAATTTGTTGATCAGAGTGTTTTGTGTTGTTTAATATGCATATATTTGTGAATTTTGGGGCTTTTCTCCTGTTATTTATTTCTAGTTTTATACCATTGTTGTTAGAAAATATACTTGATATGATTTCAGTCTTAAATTTGTTAAGACTTGTTTTGTGACCTAAAACATGATCTATCTTGGAGAATATTCTGTGGACACTTGAGAAGAATGTGTATTCTGCTGCTGTTGAATGTAATGTTCTGTATATATCAGTTAGATCTGTTTGGTCTAAAGTATAGTTCAAGTCCACTATTTCCTTATTTATTTTCAGACTGGATGATCTATTCATTATCTATTCATTGCTGAAAGTGGGTTATTAAAGTCCCCTACAATTATTGTATTGTTGTATATTTTTGCCTTCAGATCTGTTAATAATTTTTTAATATATTTAGGTGTTCTACTATTGTGTACATATATATTTACAATTGTTATATCCTCTTGATAAGTGGACCATTTTATAATATATGATGACCTTCTTTGTGTCTTGTTACAGCTTTTGACTTAAAGTCTATTTTGTCTGATATAAATATAGCCACCCCTGATCTCTTTTGCTTTCTGTTTTTACGGAATATTTTTTTCTATCTTTTCACTTTTAGCCTATGAACATCCTTATAACTGAAGTGAGTCTCTAGTAGGCAGCATATAGTTGATTCTTCTTTTTTTATTCATTCAGCTACTCCATGAATTCTAATTGATGCATTTAAACCATTTACATTTATAGTAACATTGATAGATAAGAACATACTAGCAACATTTTCTTACTTATTTTCTATCTTGTAGCTTTGTTGTTTCTTTCTTCCTCCCTTGCTGTCTCTGTGAATTGATGCTTCTTTGTAATTGCAGCTTTGATCCTTTTCTCTTTATCATTTGTGTAGCTTTATAGGTTTTGCCTTGTGATCACCACAGAGCTTTCATAATACATCTTATAATAGTCTATTTTAAGCTGAGAACAAATTAACTTCAACTACATAAAAAATTTCTACACATTTACTTGCACTCAGCCACATTTTATATGTGTACTAATTTAAATATTTTTATATTGTTTATCCATTAACAAAATATTGTAGCTATAATTATTTTTAATACTTTTGACTTTTAATCTATATTCTGGAATTCAAATTAATTTATACACCACCACTGCAGTATTATTTTGAATTTGTCTATATATTTCCCTTTACCAGTGAATTGTGTAATTTCATATGTTTTCATGTTACTATGAAAGGACTAATGTCCTTCCATTTCAGCTTGAAGAACTTCCTTGAATATTCCATTTAGAGGAGGTCTAGTGGTTATAAATTCCCTCAGCTTTTGTTTGTCTGGAAAAGTTTTTAACTCTCTTTAATTTCTGAATGACAACCAAGTGTTCTTAGTTGACAGTTTCTTCTTTGAGCACTTTGAATATATCATCCTACTCTCTCCTGGTCTGCAAGATTTCTCTTGAGAAATCTGCTGAGAGCCTTATTGGGGTTCCCTTGTATGTAATTAGTCTTTTTTCTCTTGCTGCTTTCAAAATCCTTTCCTCATCTTTGATTTTTGAGAGCCTGATTATACTGTCTTGGTGCAGATCTCTTTGGGTTAAATCTATTTGTGAATCTTTGAGTTTCAGTACCTGGATATACCTGGATGGCCATATCTCTCCCTACATAGGGAAGTTCTCAGCTATTATTTCTTTACATATGTTTTCTGTCTCTTTCTCTCTCTCCTCCTTCTGGGACTCACATAATGCAAATATTGTTTCTTTTGATGGTGTCCCACAAGGCACACAGACTTTCTTCACTTGTTTTCATTCTTTTTTCTCCTCTGATTGGATAATAGCAAGAGATCTATCTTCAAGTTTTCAGAGTCTTCCTTCTGCCTGATTGGGCCTGATGTTGAAGCTCTCTTGCATTTTCCATTTTCTTTATTATTTATTTCTATTTTTTTAATTTTATGATTTATATCTCTGTTGAACTTATTTTGTTCATACATTGTTTTCCTGTGTTCATTGAGTTGTCTATCTGTATTCTTTTGAATCTTGCTGAACTTCCTTAAAATAATATTTTGAATTCTTTTTTTCAGGTAACATGCAGATCTCTATTTGGGGGGATCAATTATTGGAAAATTATTGTGCCCCTTTGATGGTGTCATATTTCTTTGCGTTTTTGTGTTCCTGATGGCTTTGCATTGATATCTGCACATTTGAGGAAGCAGTCACCTCTTCTAGCCTCATCAGACTGGCTTTGGTGGAGAAAGACTTTCACTTGAAGGTGACCATGGGCCCCAACTGGATAGGGTGCAGCATCTCTGTTTCATGGGGAGGCACAGTGGTGTAGTCTTCATGTAGCTCTATCAGCTGAGGTAAATGTTGGTGAAGACTGCAGAGGTCTTCTGTGGCCTAGGCTGCAGAGGCCCTGTGAATGGCAATGGCAGCTCAGGCTATTGAGGTTCTTGAAGTAGGAGGCTGCTGGGGTCCACTTGTTCAATAGTTTTCCTGTGAGAGGAATTTATATCTATTGGGAGAAATCCCTCTTGGCACCAGGTCTGGTGTGTTGATACCCAGAGCTATAGCACAGCTGGTTTCCTGTCATCAGGCACATGTGGAACTACCACATCACCTGAGTTCTGGGGCACAGTTGCGCTTGCTTTAACAATGGTGTGGCTGTCTGGGTGTGGGCATAGGCAGATATGCTATGAAACTGGGGTCTGGATCACTGGTGCTTGATACAGTGACTCAGGCCGGGGAGGGGGTGGTACATAGCAGCAGCACTGGCTGTGGAATGACAGGGTGAAGCAGTGGCTTGGGCCCAGGACCCAGGATACAGTAGTGGTACAGTCTGGTGATGTTGTGTCAAGTCCCAACTTTAACCTCAAGGTGAAGTGGAAGATGGCCTGGTTATGGAGTGTCAATGTCCCAACTTTGGCCCCAGGGGCTAGTCTCATAACAACAACAGTATGTCCTTGGTGATGGCCTATTAAAGGTCACACGTCAGGACATAGGGGGTCAGATGTAGAGCAGTGACAGCACAACCCTGGTAAGGGTAGGTCAAAGCCTGACCTTAGACCTGGGGGTGGGTTTCAGAGAAGTAGCAGCTACACCCCAGCAATGATGGATCAAAGCCATGATCTTGGACACAGGGTTGGAACTCATAACAGCAGTAGTGTACACTGGTAGTGTCAGGTCAAAGTGGGACTTGGGTCCTGGGGAGCAGGGCACAGAGCAGTGACAGTACAGCTAGATACTTGCTGATCAAAGCTGCAACCTGGGATCTGGGGGTGGGACTTGGAGCAGGGCAGCTCCAGTACCATAGATGGTGAGGTGCTGTGGTGTACTGATCCTGGAGAGTGGAGCACAGCAGCAACTAGAACCCCTGGGGACAGGTCTCTCTGCAGTGTCATCTCCAGCCCATAGGAGGAGATGTAGTGGCAGGGACTCTGGACAGCTCCATCAGCTGGGATTAGCATTGGTGAAGACTGTGGGAGTCCTCAATAGAAAAAGCTGCAAATGACCACTGTGGTGAGGCTTGCTAGGGTAAAATCCTTTTGAGGGACTCCCTCCTTGCTCTGAACTGCTGTGGACTCAAGGATGAGAAGACATAGATAAAATGCTTCCTATACTTTTCTATGTGACCATCCTTAGGTTTTGAGCTCTGTAAGGTTTCTGTTGCTTCTTCCTTGTATTCCAGAGTTTTATTTCCAGAGCTATTTTCATTGCTTTGTAGTTGTTTATTTGTTTCTGTGGGGAAGACAAGTATTGTGATCTCCTAGCCCTCCATCTTGCTAATTAACTTACCCTGCCAAAAGTTTTTGAATGTTGTGTTTTTGTTATGCTTGTTTTGAGCTATTTTCTAACTTCTGCTATTTTCTCTTTGACCTAATGATTGTTCAAGAGTGTATTATTTAATTTCCATTTATTTGTGACTATTTCTATTTTCCTTTTACTCCATTGTGGTTGGAAAAGACACTTTAAATTATTTCAATCTTCTTAAATTTGTTAAGACTTGTTTTGTGACCTAGCATGTAAAATATTCTGGAGAATGTTTCATGTGTGCTTGAGAAGCAAGTGTATTTTGCTGCAGCTTGTTGGAAAGATCTGTATATGTCTGTTAGGTTCATTTGTTCTATAGTGTTGTTCAAGTTCAATGTTTCCTAACTGAATGTTTTGTCTGGATGATCTATCCATTATTGAAAATAGGGTATTGAAATCTTCTACTATTATTGTATTGCTATCCATTCTCCCTTCAGATCTCTCAATGTTTGCTTTATATATTTAGGTGCTCTGATATTGTGTGCATGTATGTTTATAATTGTTATAGCTTCCTGGTGCTGAATTGGCCCTATTATCATTATGTAATGATCTTCTTCATCATTGTGAAAGTTTTTGACTTAAAGTCTACTTTGTCTGATGTAATATGGCCACTCCTGCTCTCTGAGTTTCCATTTTCATGGAATAACTTTTTCTATCCCTTCACTTTCAGGATATGTGTGTCCTTACATCTGAAGTGAGTCTCTTATAGATAGCATATAGTTGGAATTTTTTCCCAGTGGGAGAAGTCAGGCTGAGGAGATCTCTCTCAGCACTGTGCTATGACAACTTGGGGGAGTGGTGACGTGGGTCAGATTAAACTGTTCTTCTTACACTTTTAATGTGTCTTTTCTTATTTCTGTGCTCCATGGGGGAGCCATAACCTCTCATCTGGATTCAAGAACTTTTATAAAGTTTTTTCTTCATTTCTGGAAGGTTGTTATGTGTGGGTATTTTTTTGGGGGGAAGAAGGTTGGTACCTCCTATTCCACCATATTGCTGACATTACTGCCTGTATAATTATTTTTATATACTATTGGATTCAATTTTCTAATATTCTGTTGAGGATTTTTGCATCTACGTTCAAGAGAGATGTTGTTCTGTAGTTTTCTTTTCTTGTAATATCTTTGTCTGCTTTTGGTATTAAGGTTATGCTGACCTCATAGAATAAGTTAGAAAGTAAAGGCATCCTGGTTTTATTGCATTTTGCTTTATTGCACTTCACAGATATTGTGTTTTTTACAAATTGAAAGTTTGTGACAACCATATGTCAATCAAGTCTATTGGCACCATTTTCCCAACAGCATTTGCTCACTTCTCTGTGTCACATTTTGATAATTCTTGCAATATTTCAAACTTTTTCATTATTATTCTATTTATTATGGTGGTCTGTGATCAGTGATCTTTGAGGTTACTACTATGACTTGCTGAAGGCTCAGATAATGGTTAACAGATTTTAGCTATAAAGAATTTTTAAATTAAGGCATTTTTAGACATAATGCTATTGCACACTTATTAGACTGCTGTATAATATAAAACATAAGTTTTATATGTACTGGGAGACTAAAAATATTGTGTGACTTGCTTTATTGCAATATTCACTTTGTTGCAGTAATCTGGAACCAAACCCTTAATATCCTCAAGGTATACTTCTATTTCCTCTGTTTCTATTTTGTGGAAGAGATTGTAGAGAATTGATATAATTTCTCCCTTAAATGTTTGATAGAATTCACCAGTTAATCCAGTGGGACTGATGATTTCTGTTTTAGAATATTATTAACTATTGATTCAATTGATTTGATGGATATAGGCCTATTCAGATTGTCTGTTTTTTCTCATGTGAGTTTTAGCAGATTGTATCTTTCAAGGAATTGGTCCTTTCCATCTAGGTTATCAAATTTGTGAGCATAGAGTTGTTCTTAGTATTCCTTTGTTATCCTTTTAATGCTCATTGGATTTGTAGCAATGACCCCTCTTTCATTACTAATATGAGTAATATGTGTCTTCTCTCCTTCTTTTCTTAGTTAGCCTGGCTAGAAGCTAATTGATTTCACTGATCTTTTTAAAGAACCAGCTTTTTTTTTTTTTTTTTTTTTTTTTTTTGCGGTACGTGGGCCTGTCACTGTTGTGGCCTCTCCCGTTGTGGAGCACAGGCTCCGGACGCGCAGGCTCAGTGGCCATGGCTCACGGGCCCAGCCGCTCTGCAGCATGTGGGATCTTCCCGGACTGGGGCATGAACCCGTGTCACCTGCATCGGCAGGTGGACTCTCAACCACTGCGCCACCAGGGAAGCCCAAGAACCAGCTTTTTTATTGAGTTTATTTCTCTATTGATTTCCTGTTTTAGTTTCATTGATTTCTGCTATAATTTTATTGTTCTTTTCCTACTTACATTGGATTTAATATGCTCTTCTTTTTCTAGTTTTCTAATGTGGAAGTTTGAATTATTGATTTTTAAATGTTTCTTCCTTTCTATTATATGCATTTAATGGTTTTTAAAAAACCCTCTAAGCACTGCTTTAGTTCATCTCACAAATTTTGATAAGTTGTATTTTCATTTTACTTTACTTCAAAATATTTTAGGGCTTCCCTGGTGGCGCAGTGGTTGAGAGTCCGCCTGCCGGTGCAGGGGACACTGGTTCGTGCCCCGGTCCGGGAAGATCCCACATGCCGCAGAGCGGCTGGGCCCGTGAGCAATGGCCGCTGAGCCTGCGCGTCCGGAGCCTGTGCTCCGCAATGGGAGAGGCCCGCGTACAGCAAAAAAAAAAAAAAAAAAAACAAAAATTAAACATTCTCTTGATAAATATTCACTCATGTATTCATTTTTTCATGGTTTAATTCATTTGGCAATCATTTATTGGTGCTGATTATGTGCCAGTTATTATACTATAATACACTGTGAAGAATTAATGGATTACATTCCCTCAAGGAGTTCACTATCTACTGGGGAAAATGAGGCATGTGTATACGGAACAATAATACAAGGTGAAATGGTATGTTCTATGAGAGAAGGACAATATTCCATGGGCATTCCAATGAGTTAGAGGTCACTTGTAACTGGGAAACATCTAGGAAATCCTCATGCATGAAGGTGATTAGATGTATACCAAGGAACTACTAGAAATGACTTGAAAAGATGAGCAAGGCTTCTTACCCCAAAACGTCTTCCTGCAATGTGAGTTTACTGTTGGACTTTTACAGAATTGCTTATATAATAATATTTTTCTAACATTGACAGTGCCATGAAAATCATGCTCTCTGCAGATGACATACACGAATATTATTGTGTCCTTGTATTTATTTGCTTTCATGAGGAGAGAGTCACCTTTGGGATTCCTAAGGCCACTGTCATGGTTGCTATTCTCACAACTCCTTAATGTATTATGACAAATAATGCGATTTAGCTGCATGTTTGGAAAACATATATAATCATTTTATTTTCTTTGAAAATACATAACTCAAAGATGTCAAAATTATCTATTTCTCATGAACTCAGCTTGAGCCTCTATGATGTTCTTGATGAAGGATATAACTTATAGATGAAATAGTCTTTAGTCTAGCAGAAGTTGTTGATACCTCATTCTATAACTCCTTGGTCTACCTCTGAGTTCACTTTCAGCCTCAAATCTCCTCTATGCTAAGAGACAAACAGCTTATGTATCTTTGCTTCTCTGCCTGAGGGCATTCTTTTAAAACAGGATAATTTGCTTATCCCACAGCCAGTTTCCTCAATTTAGGGACTATTGAAATTTTAAGCCAGATAATTCTGTGTTGTGTGGACTGTCCTGCACATTGTAAATTGTTGAGCAGCATACCTGGCCTCTACCCACTAGACACCAGTTACACCCCTCTCCCCAGTCATGACAACTAAAACCATTTCCAGACATTTCTAAATGTCCCCTGGAGGGAAAAATTGTTCCAGATTGAGAATCAATGGCCCAGAAGCAGAACAGTCAGAAATGCATGGGAGTTAATGCCTTCAGGGACAACCCTCAACTAGTGAGGAAAGCGAAGTTGGTTCCCTGTTCTTCAGTAGGACAATTCTGAGGCAAATCATACAAAAGTCCTCAGAAAATCCCCAACAAGATTGAGCCCCAGTTACCCATAGTAGTACCTGCTCATTAATGCATATACTATGGGTTTTTCTTCCTTCTATGTCTCATTTTTCCACCTCCTTACTTGTGTTTCCTGGGATCACCTCTCAAATGATGCACCTACATCCAATTTTTTGTCCCTGGAACTGATTTCATAAAACCCTAAGAATGCATCTTGATTGCATTATTAAGGTCTATTAAGATCACTTTTTAGTTGATTCCCATATCTAATGAATTTGGCATGAATTACAGATATTCATGTGAGGCTTTTTCTCCTTCAGAAAAATGTCAAATCACTGGGTCATTTGGAAGGCTGTGCCCTCATACTTTCTACAGAGGCATGGTTGTGAACTCAGACATATTTGTCTATCTCCTTTGATCCTTGAATTCTAAATAACTCCTTTAACAATTCAAAGTTGTTTCCAGAGATTCCAATTAAAGTAATGAAAAGATGTAATAAATGGTACCAGTATTGCCATAGAGCTTATTGGTCGCAACTATTAGGGAGAAAGGAGAGTGCTTGGACCAAGCCAGGATCAGTGTGGGCAGAGACTAGGGTTCAAAAAACCAAGTCTAAAAAACTCTGACAAACTTAGGTATGATCTAGCCCAAGGTTACTGTCTGGGAGGTATCTGATTAAAGGAGCAGATACTGATACTTTGGTTCATATATATGTTCCAGGATAAATGGAGACTCTAGATTATCTGTGATGAGACTTGCCCATGTATTAGAAATTATATAAAAAAGTAGAACCTAATCCCAGTTAAAAGGGCTAGATGAAAGGATCAAACTGTTCAGACTTGTCCCTAGGATTTAGGGCTAGAATCATATTCACATGTAAATCAAAGCGTTCTGAACACGTGGAACCTAGGAAAACAGGTCAGGATTTCAGGTTAGATAAGGAAGCAGCAGCTTAATATTTCCTTAGCCCCCCAGAGGGCAAAGCCTATTCTTGAGGCTGCTAGTAATTGGAGCAAAAGACAATTTCTAGACCCCAGTGCAGAGAGAGTGGGACTCCTGTTGCAGCTGACCTTACTATTATTGTTCCAGGGTCTATTTGGGGCTGAGTCTGTGGTGGTAGCTTGGGCTAGATTAGTGTAGGCAAGGATGGTTAAAAGGGAATCTAACTCATTTTAAGTTGGTAACAGGAAGACTTTCCAGCTAAAATGAAACTGTGAGAAGTGGCAAGCTTCTTAAATAACATCAGAATATAGTTCAGAGAAATTCTCAGAGCATCCACTTATTTCTTTTCTACCTATAGACATTTACAGACTCATTCGATTGAACGACAGTATTTTGTGAACCTGTAGAGGGGGAAAACCTTGCATAAGGAATGAACTCATGGAGTGCATTAGCTAATTAATAAGGAAGTGGCACATATAATGTACTATATAATGGCTGATATTTATTAATAGGATGCTGAGCAAGGCTTGACATTTTCTACAGACCTCGGTGCCATCCAAAATTTGGTTCAATCCTTTTATCGGCAGAGGATCATCAGGAGTTGATATATTCTCCATACTGGATGCTATTATTTTCCAGTGACTTGGTATAATGTTTTCTGCTGTCGTTACAGCCATGTCCCTGACTAAATGAGTTATTATTCCCATTTCTTCTAAGTCTTCTCATATACATCAAATAGAGCTCACAACTCTTCATATAAATGATAGTACCAGTAGAAGAGAAAAGACCAACACCAAATTTTCCTATGTTTGGATCAATCTCCTTTCTGAGTGGCTACTATTTTTTAAGCCATTAAGAATTGTTGCAAGGGACATTTTCTTAATTAATTAATTAATTGATTGATTGATTATTTATTTATTTTGACTGCATTGGGTCTTTGTTGCTGCATGCGGGCTCTCTCTAGTTGTGGCAAGCGGGGGCTACTCTTCATTGTCGTGCATGGGCTTCTCACTGAGGTGGCTTCTCCTGTTGTGGAACACGGACTCTAGGTACCTGGGCTTCAGTAGCTGTGGCTCGCGGGCTCTAGAGAGTAAGCTCAGTAGTTGTGACACATGGGTTTAGTTGCTCCTCGGCATGTGGGATCTTCCCAGACCCATGTCCCCTGAATTGGCAGGCAGATTCTTAATCACTGCACCACCAGGGAAGTCCTGGACATTTTTTAACATGAGCAAACATTGCTTGTGTTTGCTCATGTTTGATTAGCAAACCGATTTGCTTCTGCATCAAGTGACCTGGGGAAGTCATTCTTCACTTGTTTCCAAACAAGAAAGATAGGACAAAATATTTTCTGACACTGAAATCAGCTCATGGTCAAGGGAAGTGGCTATCAGAAAGGATGCGACATTTTCTTCCAAATATATTCTGCTTTTCCTCATTTCTATTTTTGCAGATCTTACTCTGCAGTATAATATTTCTCTCTCTAGGAGATGTGGAGAATATATCTGAGTGTGCAATCTGGCACTGATGAAATTGCCCCCAATACATACTGTGAACATGGGAGGGGTAGAATCAATTTGCAGGCAAGGGTTGGGGAAAGAGAAAGTCCTACAGATGGTCTTAAAAGCGAAGCTCCACACTTTGTTGGGGTGGAATGACCAATACTATTGTAGACACAGGATGATTAGAGTGTGGTAGGAAGCTGACACTTATTGAACACTTCCAGTAACCCAGGCACTGTGTTAAGCACTTTACATATATTATCTTAGTTGATGCAAGAATCAATACTATAGCTGTTGTCCTTATTTTACAGACAAGAAAACTAAATGTGTGGTGTGAGTTGGGGGTGGATTGGAGTGATTGAGAAGCAGATTTTTCTGGCTCCCTACCCATCTAGGTGTTGCCTTGCCTATGAGGCAATGCCCAGTCACCTTCCAAACCAAAGGAAATGGAAATTCAGCATTTGAACAGAAAAAGAAGAAACAATCTAGAAACCCAAATCTGAAAAAAGAGTTAGATTAATGTATCCCTTTGATGTAGAAGTTTCCTCCTCATCTCAAACCCTTCCCTAAGATCTTTCACATGAGTAAAAGCCAACTTAATAAAAAGGGTGCTACTTTTATTTTTCAGAGTAGTTAAGTTCTGTCCAAAAACAAGTAATGTTATTTGAAATGAGATTATTTCCTATTTACTTCTGATAAGATTAAAATAAACTTTAAATTTTCCATGCAAAAAACACTCGTTGGTCACAATGATTTTCTCACTCAACCCAGTATAGTTCAAGTTCAGTGCTACTGACTTTCTTCAGCTTCCTAAAGTTTCCTCAGCTAGTATGTCAGAACAGTGATGTAAGAATTCCCCTTGCATTTTGTAGAACATCTTATGCAAATAATTACCAAGATTAACAAATTCTTCTCTATCTATGAAGAATTACCAAGATTAACAAATTCTTCTCTATTTGCAAGACATTTTTTCATAGCCTGAAAAGACAGCCCTTCTAAACGTTTCTTTTAATCAATACAAGATGCTCCTAAGGGCACTGCCTATTTTGACCAGCTTGAGAAGCCTAACTGTAAGCTAACATTTTTTTAAATAGATCTTTATTGGAGTATAATTGCTTCACAATACTGTGTTAGTTTCTGTTGTACACCAAAGTGAATCAGCCATATGCATACATATGTCCCCATATCCCCTCCCTCTTGCGTCTCCCTCCCATCCTCCCTATCCCACCCCTCTAGGTCATCACAAAGCACTGAGCTAATCTCCCTGTGCTATGCTGCTGCTTCCCAACAGCCAACTATTTTACATTCAGTAGTGTATATATGTTGATGCTACTCTCACTTTGCCCCAGCTGCCCCCTCCCACCCTGTGTCCTCAAGTCCATTTTGTGTGTCTACATCTTTATTCCTGCCCTGCAAATAAGTTCATCAGTTCCTTTTTTTTTTAGATTCCATATATATGCGTTAGAATACAGTATTCCTTTTCCTCTTTCTGACTTAGTTCACTCTGTATGACAGACTCTAGGTCCACCCACCTCACTACAGATAACTCAATTTCATTCCTTTTTATGCCTGAGTGATATTCCATTGTATATATGTGCCACATCTTATTTATCCATTCATCTGTTGATGGACGTTTAGGTTTCTTCCATGTCCTGGCTATTGTAAATAATACTGCAATGAACATTGTGGTACATGTTTCTTTTTGAATTATGATTTTCTCAGAGTATATGTCCAGTAGTAGGATTGCTGGATCATATGGTAGTTCTATTTTTAGTTTTTTAAAGAACCTCTGTACTGTTTTCCATAGTGATTCTATCAATGTACATTCTCACAAACAGTGCAGGAGGGTTCCCTTTTCACCACATCCTTTCCAGCATTAATTTTTTTAGATTTTTTCATAATAGTCATTCTGACCAGCATGAGGTGGTACCTCATTGTAGTTTTGATATGCATTTCTCTAATAATTAGGTGATGTTGATCATCTTTTCATGTGCCTCTTGGCCATTTGTATATCTTCTTCACTTTCAATTCATCCCAGCTTACCATTCGCCCTACCCATGTCCTCCAGTCCATTTTCTACATCTGTGTCTTTATTCCTGTCCTGATGCTAGGTTCTTCAGAACCATTTGTTTCTTTAGATTCCATATATATGAGTTAGCATACAGTATTTATTTTTCTCTTTTTGACATTTCACTCTGTATGACAGATTCTAGGTCCATCCACCTCACTACAAGTTATTCATTGTGGTTTTGATTTGCATTTCTCTAATGATTAGAGATGTTGAGCATCCTTTCATGTGTTTGTTGCCCATCTGTATATCTTCTTTGGAGAAACGTCGATTTAGGTCTTCTGCCCATTTTTAGATTGAGTTGTTTGTTTTTTTGATATTGGGCTGCAGGAGCTGCTTCTATATTTAGGAGATTAATCTTTTGTCAGTTGTTTCATTTGCAAATATTTTCTCCTATTCTGAGGGTTGTCTTTTCATATTGTTTACGGTTTCTTTTGTTGTGGAAAAGTTTTAAGTTTCATTAGGTCCCTTTTGTTTAATTTTTGTTTTTATTTCCGTTACTCTAGCAGGTGGATCATAAAGCATCTTGCTGTGATTTATGTTATAGAGTGTTCTGCCTATGTATTACCCTAAGAGTTTTGTAGTGTCTGGACTTACTTTTAGGTCTTTAATCCATTCTGAGTTTATTTTTGTGTATGGTATTAGGGACGGTTCTAATTTCATTCTTTTACATGTAGCTATCCAGTTTTCCAAGCAGCCCTTATTAAAGAGGCTCTCTTTTCTCCATTGTATACTTTGCCTCTTTTGTCATAGATTAGGTGTGGATAAGTGTGTGGGTTTATCTTTAGGCTTTCTATCCTGTTCCATTGATCTATATTTCTGTTTTTCTGCTGGTACCATACTGTCTTGATTACTGTAGTTTTTTAGTATAGTCTGAACTCAGGGAGCCTGATTCCTCCCACTCTGTTTTCTTTCTCAAGATTAGTTTGACTATTCGGGGTCTTCTGTGTTCCCATAAATATTGTAAAATTTTTTGCTCTAGTTCTGTGAAAAAGGTCATTGGAAGTTTGATAGGGATTGCATTGAAACTGGAGATTACTTTGGGTAATACTGTCATTTTCACAATGTTGATTCTTTCAATCCGAGAGCATGGTATACCTCTCCATATATTTGTATTGTCTTTGATTTCTTTTTATTTTTAACATCTTTATTGGGATATAATTGCTTTACAATGGTGTGTTAGTTTCTGCTTTATAACAAAGTGAATCAGTTATACATATACATATGTTCCCATATCTCTTCCTTCTTGCGTCTCCCTCCCTCCCACCCTCCTTATCAAACCCCTCCAGGCGGTCACAAAGCACTGAGGTGATATCCCTGTGCTATGCGGCTGCTTCCCACTAGCTATCTACCTTACGTTTGTTAGTGTATATATATCCATGCCTCTCTCTCGCTTTGTCACAGCTCACCCTTCCCCCTCCCCACATCCTCAAGTCCATTCTCCAGTAGGTCTGTGTCTTTATTCCTGTCTTACCCCTAGGTTCTTCATGACATTATTTTTTCTTAAATTCCATATATATGTTTTAGCATACAGTATTTGTCTTTCTCTTTCTGACTTACTTCACTCTGTATGACAGACTGTAGGTCTATCCACCTCATTACAAATAGCTCAATTTCGTTTCTTTTTATGGCTGAGTAATATTCCATTGTATATATATGCCACATCTTCTCTATCCATTCATCCGATGATGGAAACTTAGGTTGTTTCCATCTCCGCACTATTGTAAATAGAGCTAAAATGAACATTTTGGTACATGACTCTTTTTGAATTTTGGTTTTCTCAGCGTATATGCCCAGTAGTGGGATTGCTGGGTCATATGGTAGTTCTATTTGTAGTTTGTTAAGGAACCTCCATACTGTTATCCATAGTGGCTGTACCAATTCACAATCCCACCAGCAGTGCAAGAGTGTGCCCTTTTCTCCACACCCTCTCCAGCATTTATTGTTTCTAGATTTTTTGATGATGGCCATTCTGACTGGTGTGAGATAATATCTCATTGTAGTTTTGATTTGCATTTCTCTAATGATTAATGATGTTGAGCATTCTTTCGTGTGTTTGTTGGCAGTCTGTACATCTTCTTTGGAGAAATGTCTATTTAGGATTTCTGCCCATTTTTGGATTGGGTGGTTTGTTTTTTTGTTATTGAGCTGCATGTGCTGCTTGTAAACTTTGGAGATTAATCCTTTGTCAGTTGTTTCATTTGCAAATATTTTCTCCCATTCTGAGGGTT
Organism: Aethalodelphis obliquidens; assembly: GCF_003676395.1. NCBI lineage: Eukaryota > Metazoa > Chordata > Mammalia > Artiodactyla > Delphinidae > Aethalodelphis > Aethalodelphis obliquidens. The sequence goes on along the minus strand of NW_020838099.1, from coordinate 47,165 downwards.
GTCTTTTGGTCTTGTTTATGGTTTCCTTTGCTGTGCAAAAGCTTTGAAGTTTCATTAGGTCCCATTTGTTTTCTTTTGTTTTTATTTACATTACTCTAGGAGGTGGGTCAAAAAGGATCTTGCTGTGATTTATGTCATAGAGTGTTCTGCCTAGGTTTTCCTCTAAGATTTTGATAGTTTCTGGCCTTATATTTAGGTCTTTAATCCATTTTGAGGTTATTTTTGTGTATGGTGTCAGGGAGTGATCTAATCTCATACTTTTACATGTAGCTGTCCAGTTTTCCCAGCACCACTTATTGAAGAGGCTGTCCTTTCTCCACTTTACATTCCTGCCTCCTTTATCGTAGATAAGGTGACCATAAGTTTGTGGGTTTATCTGTGGGCTTTCTACCCTGTTCCATTGATCTATGTTTCTGTTTTTGTGCCAGTACCATACTGTCTTGATTACTGTAGCTTTGTAGTATAGACTGAAGTCAGGGAGCCTGATTCCTCCAGCTCCATTTTTTGTTTTCAAGATTGATTTGGCTATTCAGGGTCTTTTGTGTTTCCATACAAATTGTGAAATTTTTTGTTTTAGTTCTGTGAAAATGGTCATTGGTAGTTTGATAGGGATTGCATTGAACCTGGAGATTACTTTGGGTAATACTGTCATTTTCACAATGTTGATTCTTGCAATCCGAGAGCATGTTATACCTCTCCATATATTTGTATTGTCTTTGATTTCTTTCATCAGTGTCTTATAGTTTTCTGATTAGAGGTCTTTTTTCTCCTTAGGTAGATTTATTCCTAGGTATTTTATTCTTTTCATTGTAATGTAAATGGGAGTGTTTCCTTACTGTCTCTTTAAGATTTTCCATTGTTAGTGTATAGGAGTGCAAGAGATTTCTTTGCATTAATTTTGCATCCTGCTACTTTACCAAATTCATTGATGAGCTCTAGAAGTTTTCTGGTACATCTTTAAGATTCTCTATGTACAGTATCATGTCATCTGGAAACAGTAACTGTTTTACTTCTTTTCCAATTTGGATTCCTTTTGTTTCTTTTTCTTCTCTGACTGCTGTGGCTAAAACTTCCAAAACTATGTTGAATAATAGTGGGGAGAGTGGGCATCCTTGTCTTTTCCTGATCTTAAAGGAAATTGTTTCAAATTTTCACCATTAAGTATGATGCTGGTTGTTTGTTTATTGTATATGACCTTTATTATGTTGAGGTAGGTTCCCTCTATGCCCACTTTCTGGAGGGTTTATATCATAAATGAGTGTGGAATTTTGTTGAAAGCTTTTTCTACATCTATTGAGACTATCATATTATTTTTATCCTTCACTTTGTTAATCTGGTGTATCACATTGATTGATTTGCTTATATTGAAAATTCCTTGCATTCCTGGGATAAACACCACTTGATCATGGTGTACGATCATTTTAATATGCTGTTGGATTCTGTTTGCTAGTATTTCGTTGAGGATTTTTGCATCTATGTCCATCAGTGATATTGGCCTATAGTTTTCTTTTTTGTGATATCCTTATCTGGTTTTTGTGGCATGGTGATAGTGGCCTTGTACCATGAATTTGGGAGTGTTCCTCCCTCTGCTATATTTTGGAAGATTTTGAGGATAGGTATTAGCTCTTCTCTAAATGTTTGATAGAATTCACCTGTGAAGCCATCTGGTCCTGGGCTTTTTTTTGTTGGAAGATTTTAAATCACAGTTTCAATTTCAGTGCTTGTGATTGGTCTGTTCATATTTTCTATTTCTTCCTGATTCAGTCTTGGCAGGTTGTGCCTTTCTAAGAATTTGTCCATTTCTTCCAGGTTGTCCATTTTATTGGCATAGAGTTGCTTGCAGTATTCTGTCATGATCCTTTGTATTTCTACAGTGTCAGTTGTTACTTCTCCTTTTTCATTTGTAATTGTGTTGATTTGAGTCTTCTCCCTTTTTTTCTTCATGAGCCTGGCTAATGGTTTACGAATTTTATTTATCTTCTCAAAGAACTAGCTTTTAATTTTATTGATCTTTGCTATTGTTTCCTTCATTTCTTTCCCTTTGTTTCTGATCTGATCTTTATGATTTCTTTCCTTCTGCTAACTTTGTTGTTTTTTTGTTGTTGTTGTTCTTTGTCTAATTTCTTTAGATGTAAGATTAGGTTACTTATTTGAGATTTTTCTTGTTTTTTGATGTAGGATTGTATTGCAATATACTTCCCTCTTAGAACAACTTTTGCTGCATCCCATAGGTTTTGGGTCAGCCTGTTTTCATTGTTATATGTTTCTAGGTATTGTTTGATTTCCTATTTGATTTCTTCAGTGATGTCTTGGTAATTTAGTAGCATATTATTTAGCCTCTATGTATTTTTATTGTTTACAGTTTTTTCTCTGTAATTGATATCTAGTCTCATAGCATTTTGGTCAAAAAAGATACTTGATACAATTTCAGTTTTCTTAAATTTACTGAGGCTTTTTTTGTGACCCAAGATATGATCTATTCTGGAGAATGTTCCATGTGCACTTGAGAAGAATGTATTCTGTTGGTTTTGGATGGAATGTCTATTATATATCAATTAAGTCCATCTGGTCTAATGTGTCATTTAAAGCTTGTGTTTCCTTATCAATTTTCTGTCTGGCTGATCTGTCCATTGGTGTGATTGGGGTGTTAAACCCCCTACTACTTTTGTGTTACTGTCAATTTCCCCTTTTGTGGCTCTTAGAATTTGCCTTATGTATTGAGGTGCTTCTATGTTAAGTGCATAAATATTTACAATTGTTATATCTTCTTGGATTGATCCCTTGATTATTATGTAGTGTCCTTTGTCTGTTGTAATAGTCTTTATTCTGCAGTCTATTTTGTCTGATATGAGTATTGCTACCCCAGCTTTCTTTGGATTTCCATTTGCATGGACTATCTTTTTCCATCCACTCACTTTCAGGCTGTATGTGTCCCTTGGTCTGAAATGGGTCTCTTGTAGACCACATACATACATTCTTTTATTTGTATCCATTCAGCTAGTCTGTGTCTTTTGGTTGGAGCATTTAATCCATTTACATTTACAGTAATTATTAATATGTATGTTCTATTACCATTTTTTAATTGCTTTGGGTTTGTTTTTGTAAGTCCTTTCCTTCTCTTGTGTTTCCTGCCTAGAGTAGTTCCTTTAGCATTTGTTTTAATGCTGGTCCTGTGGTGCTGAATTCTCTTAACTTTTGTGTGTCTGTAAGGTTTTAATTTCTCCATTGAATCTGAATGAGATCCTTGCTAGGTAAGTAATATTGGTTGTAGGTTCATCCCTTTCATCACTCTAAATATGCCCTGCCATTCCCTTCTGGCTTGCAGAGTTTCTGCTGAAAGATCAGCTGTTAACCTTATGGGGATTCCCTTGTATATTATTTGTTGTTTTTCCCTTGCTGCTTTCAAATTTTTTCTTTGTATTTAACTTTTGTTTGTTTGATTAATATATGTCTTGGCAAGTTTCTCCTAGGATTTATCCTGTATGGGACTCTCTGCACTTCCTGGACTTTACTTACAATTTCCTTTCCCATGTTAGGGAAGTTTTTGACTACAATCTCTGCAAATATTTTCTCAGATCCTTTCTTTTCCTCTTCTTCTGTGACCCCTATAATTCGAATGTTGGTCCATTTAATATTGTCCCAGAAGTCTCTGAGACTGTCTTAATTTCTTTTTATTCTTTTATCTTTATTCTTCTCAGCAGCAGTTATTTCCGCTATTCTACCTTGCAGGTCACCTCTCCGTTCTTTTGCCTCACTTATTCTGCTATTGATTCCTTCTAGAATATTTTAAATTTCATTTATTTTGTTGTTCATCATTGTCTGTTTGCTCTTTAGTTCTTCTAGGTCCTTGTTAAGCATTTTGTATATTTTCTCTGTTGTTTTTCCAAGATTTTGGATCATCTTTCTATCATTACTCTGAATTCTTTTTCAGGTATACTGCCTATTTCCTCTTCATTTGTTTGGTCTGGTGGTGTTTTACCTTGCTCCTTCGTCTGCTCCATATTTCTCTGTCTTCCCATTTTGTTTAACTCACTGTGTTTTGGGGTCTCCCTTTCACAGGCTGCTGGTCCATAGTTCCCAGGTTTTTTGGTGTTTGCCCCCAGTGGGTGAGGTTTGTTTGTTTGCTTGTGTAGGCTTCCTGGGTGGGGGTGACTGGTGCCTGTGTTCTGGTGGGTGGGACTGGATCTTGTCCTTCTGGTGGGCAAGGCTGCATCTGCTGGTGTGTTTTGGAGTGTCTGTGAACTTAGTATGAAGTTAGGCAACCTGTCTGCTAAGAAGTGGGTTTGTATTCCTGTCTTGCTAGTTGATTCGCATTGGGCGTGCAGAACTGGAGCTTCCTGGCCATTGGGTGGATCTGAGTCTTAGTGTCGAGCTGGCAATCTGTGGGAGAGATCTCTCTGATTAATATTATTTGGGGCTGGGGGGTTTCTGGTGGTCCAAAACCCCAGACTCAGCTCTCCCAACTCAGAGGCTCAGGTCAGACACTGGCTGGAGCATCAAGACCCAGCCAGCTGCACAGCATGGGAGAAAAGAAAAACGAACAGACAGAACCCCAAAACAAATGGTAAAAGTAAACAGAAAAAAATCACACAAAGAAACATACACACACACACTCACATAAAGGAAAAAAAAACAACAAAATGAACAGACAGATCCCCAAGACAAACGGTAAAAGCAAAACTGAACAGACAAAATCACACATAGAAACATATACACACACACTCATAGAAAGAGAAAAAAAAAAAGGAAGAGAGCAACCAAATCAATAAACAAACCCACAAATGAAAACAAGCACTAAAAACTAAAATAAGATAAACATAAAACCAAATCAAACACAGAAAGCAACCCCGAAGTCCACAGTTGCCCCCGAAGTCCACAGTTGCCCCCAAAGTCCACTGCCTCAATTTTGGGAACATTTTTGTCTCTTCAGGTATTCCACAGATGCCAGGTTTACCAAGCAAATTACAGGGATTTAATCCACTGCTCCTAAGGCTGCACGGAGAGATTTCCCTTTCTCTTCTTTTTTCGCAGAACTCCTGGGATTCAGCTTTGGTTTTGGCCCTGCCTCTGCATGTAGGTTGCCCTCAGGCTTCTGTTTCCTGCCCAGAGAGGAGGGGCTTAAAGCAGCTGCCGATTAACGTTCTCTTGCTGACTCATGCTGTGGAGAGGGAGGAGTATGGTACTTGTAATTGGGATGTGGGGACTGTCTGCAGAGGCAGAGGCTGGCGTGAAGTTGCAAAAGCCTGAGGCACTCCCGGGGAAGTTGGCCCTGGATCACAGAACCTTGACAGTGGTGTGCTGCACAGGCTCCTGGGAGGGTGTGAGTAGTGACTTGCACTTGCACACAGGACCATTGGTGGCACCAGTGGCAGTGGTAGCAGTCTGTGCCTGCCTCTGTGATCTGAAATGATAGCTGTGGCTCACGCCCATATCTGGAGCTTGCTGAGGAGGTGCTCCGCCATCTGTGGGCACACGGAGCAGGAAGACCCTCTCCTTGTCCACCCTGAAAATTGTCTCTTGCCTCCCTGGCAGGTCCAGACATTTTCCCGGACTCTCTCCAAGTTAGCTGTGCCACACTATCCCCTTTCAGTCTGTCTTCACACAGCCAACCCCAGTCCTTTCCCAGGGTTCTGAATTCTGAAGCTGAAGCCTGAGCTCCCAGCCCCCACCCACCGCGGTGGATGAACAGACAAGAGTCTCAGGCTGATGAGTGCTTGTTGGCACCAATCATCTCTGCAGGAATCTCTCTGCTTTGCCCTCTGGACCCCTGTTCCTGCACTCTCCTCCATGGCTCCAAATCTTCCCCCCCACCAGTGAAGGGGCTTCCTAGTGTGTGGAAACTTTTCCTCCTTCATAGCTCCCTCCCTGAGGTGCAGGTCCCATCCCTATTCTTTTGCCTCTGTTTATTCTTTTGCCCTACCCAGGTACATGGGGGAGTTTGTTGCCTTTTGGGAAGTCTGAGATCTTCTTCCAGCGTTCAGTAGGTGTTCTGTAGGAGTCCTTCCACATGTAGATGTATTTTTGTTGTATTTGTGGGGAGGAAGGTGATCTCCACATTTTACTCCTCTGCCAATTTGAAGGTCCAGAGTCATTCACATTTCACCTTTATGATTGTTGTTATATGTGTGTACCACCTGTACTAAAATTACCTAAAACTTTTCCTTTAAGTAAACATTTTTAAAATTTTAATCAGTGTTCAACAACTACATTGATGAGTATAAATCTGTAGAGTACAAGTAGAACCAACTGTATTATTTTTAAACTCCCATTGTTGCTTTAATCTGTTCCATGGGTTATATCTTAACTTGCCCTTGGATGAAATTTTAGGCAACTGTTTTTTTCTGTCAGTCTTGAATAATAAAAATGTACCTGGTCACTTTTAATCACAAATCAGACTCACCAACAATCTTATCAGTTATTTTAGTCATTTAAATATCCCAGAATTTTCAATAGTCCAAACTATAACATTTCCATAAAGTTAAACTCCCCCCACCCCCGAACCAGCTCTAACCTGCATCAGATTTGAAGTTTTTGGTACCATTTTGATCTGATGTTGGTTTCCTCTGAGCTTGTTGGGTGTTTAAAACTGATTCACTTATTTATGTTTTTTACATCTTTATTGGAGTATAATTGCTTTACAATGGTGTGTTAGTTTCTGCTTTATAACAAAGTGAATCAGTTATACATATACATATATTCCCATATCTCTTCCCTCTTGCATCTCCCTCCCTCCCACCCTCCATATCCCAACCCTCCAGGCGGTCACAAAGCACCAAGCTGATCTCCCTGTGCTATGCAGCTGCTTCCCACTAGCTATCTACCTTACGTTTGTTAGTGTATATATGTCCATGCCTCTCTCTCTCTTTGTCACAGCTTACCCTTCCCCCTCCCCATATCCTCAAGTCCATTCTCTAGTAGGTCTCTGATTCACTTTTTGGTGGATTGTTTCCATGGGTTCTTGGGCAATGTCCCTCATAGTGCTACAACTTTGGAATGGGTCTCCTAAAATGATTCAGGTCACCTTTCATCTGTGGGGTTCACATCTGTCCCAAAGTAATTGAAACTCATACTTTTGTCCCACCATAGGTGACAAGATATTTGACTGCCAGTGCAGCCCTCACCTCCCCATCACTACACTGCTTCTTTTCTAGCTTTTAGACTATATACTTTTTAAGCTGTTAATCAGAACATAGTTTTATATTCACCAAACTTTAGGGGACACATAAAATTCTCTGAGTGATGTTCCTGAAGCCCTTTTCACAAGGTCTGATGAGATGAAGGGAAAAAATCCCATAGTACTTCAACAACTTTCTCCAAAGAAATTCCTTCTCCAGTTCTCTTCCTATTCAACTATTTTATGTGCTGGAGGTGGTGTGTAGAAATAAAGGTTATAAAACTGATTTCCAGCCACCTCCACTGTAAGCTACATATGCTTGCTTTAGAATCCACTAGGTGCATATTGATACTTATCATTTACTTCTCAAGTTTTGAGGCTTCAGCAAAAAATGGAACATAGAGAGCTTTGTTTTAACATCTTGTTACAAATACATTTAGAAACAAATGTTATATCACGACCACAAATGTATAATAAAACCAGAATCACTTACTATAAAGGGAAAGAAACTATAAAGGGAAGAATAAGAAAGCAGTTATTACATTTTTTAATAAAACTTAAACAATGAGATATACATAAAAATAAATACTTAATTTACAAAAATTCAGAGTAAAGTTAATTCCTTGAAGAAAAGAATGGAGCTATTTGTGATACATTGGTAACAAAGCAATGTTTGTTTAGATGTTGTTTAACTTGAGATGAAGATGAATCTCTATATCAATTAGATTTTTTTTTCATTTTGATGATATCAACAACAAACATCCAACCCACATATCAGAAAGGGCAATATAATAGAGGCCTCAAGGGAAGGAAAACTAACAAATTTTAGCATTTCAAATGACTTCTTTTCTCCCTCCAAGTACTAGAGTTTTCCACTAAGGCCTGACAAAGCTTTCACTAGGGCAAATGATCAAGGCTGAGGTGAGGATCCTGTGGCTTAACCATTTATTTTTTGTTTACTTGACTCCTTGCACTGCTCCTGGTTGTAGAAGAACATGATGCCTTGTGTGGTCAAAGTGCTGTTAACAGAACATAGGCATTCACCTCTACTGGGCTAAATACTCAATGATGCTTCCAGAAGGGAGACAACTGGCCAAGACTCAGGGAAGAAGAATCTAGAGCCTCTTCAGTGTATTCAGCAGGAAGTCCAAATATTCTTTTGTATATCATGCAAAATCATCTCATATACCACCAGTAGTACATGTACCACATCATAGGAAATATTTTCTAATATCATGCTGTTTTCTCCATGAAGACTTTATTGTTTTTCCCAGGAAGTTAAATTTGTTACTTTCTAATGTCTTATAGCACCTTTTTCAAACTTCATTGGATCACTTATCACATTACTGTAATTATTTTTTATGTGTCTGCTTCCTCCACCAGCTTGTAAGTATTTTGAGAGCAGGACACTATGTTCTACTCATCTATGTATTGCTAGTATCTAACACAATGCCTGGTCTTTTAACTGTTTATTGAATAAGTGACACGAACAATATTGCATGTTATAGAGGTGGTGGTGGATGTAATCAATAGACTTCATTAAATTAGTGTTTAAGCTAGGCTCTAGGCTAGATAGTGGTGATAAACTGGTGAAAATCAAGACATGGATGTCTGTCTGTATGGGGATCACAATCTAGTTGGAGAGGAAAGACAAGAAATTAGTAAGCAAGTGAAAGTATACATAATTGTAAATTGTAATAATTTGTTGGTAATAACTGAAAGGGGGGGGGAAGTGAATCACAAAAACATAACTACTCTATATAAGACAGTCAGGAAAGGTCACTTTGAGGATGAGACCTAAGGAGTCACTGTGGACTAAGTGATTTCAAAGAGTTCTCAGTACTGGGTATATTTCCAATGGTAGATTGAAGAGAGTAGCCAATGGGAAGCCACTGAAATTTATTGAGCAATGAGTTGCAAGATTAACCATGCAAAATAAAATTCCAAGTATTTGAGACTAGAATTAAGAACACAAGCATTAATGCATTAGTTTAGGAATGATAATAAGGAGGTAAAGTAGAATAGTGGTAATGGAAATGGAGAGGAGTAGGTGGATATGAGAGACACTTAACTCAGCAAAAATGGAACCACATAGAGGAAAGGGCACAGACATGGATGTTAGGAACCTGGGTTCTAGTCCTGGAACTACTGTGCAACTGTGGGCAAGGTACATCTTAGTTTCCCAATTTATAAAAATAAAAGGTTTAAATTCTGTAGCTAATACTGCTAGGTGATCCCCAAACACATTTGCTTTACATTCTACAACAATAAATTAATTTCCATCTTATCTTGCAGTTAGGTGTGACCAGCTAACCAAGTTCTAGCTAATGAAATACAGACAGAAGTGATATTTGAAATTATTCTTTTAGTCCTGGGTCATTAAATCTCCCTAGTCATAATTTTTCGTGCTTTTTCCCTTTCTCTACCAGGTTACTGTGGGTTTTTTGCATAACAAACCACCCCAAAAATTAATGGCTTATAACAACGAGTTATTTAGCTCACTACTCTTTGGATCCACAATTAGGGCTGGGTTAAGCTGGATAATCCTTCAGGTCTTGACTAGACACACTCATGCATCTGTGTTCTGCTGCCAGGTTGAATGAGGGTTACCTGAGCTAGGATGATCTTGGTTCAGTCATCTTGACTTTATGCCATATGATCTTTCATCCTCTGTCACACTAGTCCAAGCTTATTCACAAGGTGGATAGGCAAGATTCCAATAGAACCAATGGAAATGCACAGTGCCTTTTGAGGCCTCCATGTGGAATAGGCATATCATTATGTCTTCTGCATTCTATTAGCCAAAAGAAGCCATAGGATCAGATCAGTATTATCAAAATCTATGCCTCTTGTGCACCTATCTCCCACAGTGGCCAGTCTGCAACCTTGGTAGGGGTCTACACCTCTACACCATATTTCAACTTTAAAAGCCTTTGGTATGCCATTTGCGATCATTTCCATGCATGTGCAGCCCAGAAGTGAGCCTTGGATTTCACAGGCAGCTTCAGGGGATCTCTTGATTGAACCCCCTCTTTTGTGTAATTTCCCCCACACGCAGTAGCTCCCAGGGATCCCCTTTTCTATGCTCTGGCTCAAAAGCTATAATTTTAGCCTCCTCATGCTGCCATGCATTTCCACAACTGATTTCATCTCCAAGGAAAAAGTTGCAAGAAGAAAGAGAGAAAAAGAAAATGGGTACTTCCACCTACACTCTTAAAACTACAGGTATATTTTTTCCCAATTCTTTTGGTCAGGGAGAAAGATACTTTTCTTTTTCTCAGAGCATTTGGTGCCTATAAGGCCATGGATGCCTTACCTATACTATCACAGGAGTGCAGCTTGAAGTCTGGGACTTTCCAGTAAACAAACACACAAATAAAAACCAAAAATGAAAATTTCCCCACTGTCTCAATCCCACAACTGAGTCACCCCTATTTCCAGCCCATCTCATAGACATCTGACCATAAAAAGAATGTTTCTGGGAGAAGGCGGAAGATGGCGGAAGAGTAAGACGCGGAGATCACCTTCCTCCCCACAGATACACCAGAAATACATCTACACGTGGAACAACTCCTACAGAACACCTACTGAAGGCTGGCAGAAGACCTCAGACCTCCCAAAAGGCAAGAAACTCCCCACGTACCTGGGTAGGGCAAAAGAAAAAACAGAGACAAAAGAATAGGGACGGCACCTGCACCAGTGGGAGGGAGCGGTGAAGGAGGAAAAGTTTCCACACTCTAGGAAGCCCCTTCGCGGGCGGAGACTGCGGGAGGCGGAGGGGGGAGCTTCGAAGCTGCGGAGGAGTGCACAGCAACGGGTGCGGAGGGCAAAGCGGGGAGATTCCCGCACAGAGGATCGGTGCCGACCGGCACTCACCAGCCCGAGAGGCTTGTCTGCTCACCCGCCGGGGCGGGCGGGGCTGCGAGCTGAGGCCGGAGCGCAGGGAGAGGACTGGGGTTGGCGGCTTGAACATAGCCTGAAGGGGTTAGTGCACCACAGCTAGCCGGGAGGGAGTCCGGGGAAAAGCCTGCACCTGCAGAAGAGGCAGGAGACTTTCCCTTCCCTCTTTGTTTCCTGGGGCGTGAGGAGAGGGGTTTAAGAACGCTGCTTAAAGGAACTCCAGAGACGGGCGCGAGCCGCGGCTAAAAGCGCGAACCCCAGAGACGGGCGCGAGCCGCGGCTGAAAGCGCGGACCCCAGAGACGGGCGCGAGCCGCGGCTGAAAGCACGGAATCCAGAGACGGGCGCGAGCCGCGGCTGAAAGCGCGGAATCCAGAGACGGGCGCAAGCCGCGGCTAAAAGCGCAGACCCCAGAGGCGGGTGGGAGACGTTAAGGCTGCTGCTGCCGCCACCGAGGGGCCTGTGTGCGAGCACAGGTCACTCTCCACACCCCTCTTCCGCGGAGCCTGTGCAGCCCGCCACTGCCAGGTTCCCGGGATCCAGGGACAACTTCCCCAGGAGAACGCGCAGCGCGCCTCAGGCTGGTGCAAAGTCACGCCGGACTTTGCCACCGCAGGCCCGCCCCACACTCTGTGCCCCTCCGTCCCCGCCGGCCTGAGTGCGCCAGAGCCCCCAATCAGCGGCTCTTTTAACCCCATCCTGTCTGAGCAAAAAACAGACGCCCTCCAGCGATCTACACTACACGCAGTGGCAGGGCCAAATCCAAAGCTTAGCCCTGGGAGCTGTGAGAACAAAGAAGAGAAAGGGAAATCTCTCCCAGCAGCCTCAGAAGCAGCGGATTAAAGCTCCACAATCAACTTGATATACCCTGCATCTGTGGAATACCTGAATAGACAACCAATCATCCCAAATTAAGGAAGTGGACTTTAGGAGCAAGATCTATGATTTTTTCCCCTTTCCTCTTTTTGTGAATGTGTATGTGTATGCTTCTGTGTGAGATCTTGTCTGTATAGTCTTGCTTCCACCATTTGTCCTAGGGTTCTATCCGTCCATGTTTTTTTTTTAATTTTTTTTCTTAATAATTAATTTTAATAACCTTATTATACTTTACCTTCGTTCTTTCTTTCTTTCTTTCCATCCTTCCTTCCCTCCTTTAGACAACGAATCATCCCAAATTGAGGAGGTGGTCTCTGACAGCAAGATTTAGGATTTTTCCCCCTTTACCTCTTTTAGTGAGGGTGTATGTGTATGCTTCTGTGTAAGATTTTGTCTGTATAGCTTTGCTTCCAACATTTGTCCTAAGGTTCTTTCCGTCCCTTTTTTTTTTTTTTTCTAAATAAGAAGTTTTTAATTCAATAACTTTATTATACTTTATTTTATTTTTACTGTATCTTCTTTCTTTCTGTCTTTTTTCCTTCTTTCCCTCCTTCCTTCCTTCCTCCCTCCCTCCCTCCCTCCTTTCTTTCCTTCTTGCCTTCTTTCCTTCTTTGCTTCTTTCTTTCTTTCTTCCTTCCTTCCTACCCTCCTTTCCTTCTTTCTTTCCTCATACTTCTACTAATTCCCTCTACTTTTTCTCCCTTTTATCCTGAGCCTGTGGATGAAAAGCTTTTGGTGCTCCAGCCAGGAGTCAGGGCTCTGCCTCTGAGGTAGGACAGCCAACTTCAGGACACTGATCAACAAGAGAACTCCCAGCTCCACATAATATCAAACGGCGAAAATCTCCCAGAGACCTCCATCTTAACACCAGCACCCAGCTTCACTCAACGACCAGCAAGCCACAGTGCTGGAAAACCTATGCCAAACAACTAGCAAAACAGGAACACAACCCCACCCATTAGCAGAGAGGCTGCCTAAAATCATAATAAGGCCACAGACACCCCCAAACACACCACCAGACGTGAACCTGCCCACTAGAGAGACAAGATATAGCCTCCTCCACCACAACACAGGCACTAGCCCCCTCCACCAGGAAGCCTACACAACGCACTGAACCAACCTTAGCCACTGGAGACAGACATCAAAAACAGGAGGAACTACAAACCTGCAGCCTGCAAAAAGGAGACCCCAAACACAGTAAGATAAGCAAAATGAGAAGACAGAAAAACACACAGCAGATAAAGGAGCAAGATAAAAATGCACCAGACCTAACAAATGAAGAGGAAATAGGCAGTCTACCTGAAAGAGAATTCAGAATAATGATAGTAAGGTTGATCCGAAATCTTGGAGGTAGAATGGACAATAGATTGGACAAAATGCAAGAATCAGTTAACAAGGACCTAGAAGAGATAAAGATGAAACAAGCAACGATGAACAACACAATAAATGAAATTAAAAGTACTCTAGATGGGATCAATAGCAGAATAACTGAGGCAGAAGAACAGATAAGTGACCTGGAAGATAAAATAGTGGAAATAACTACTGCAGAGCAGAATAAAGAAAAAAGAATGAAAAGAACTGAGGACAGTCTCAGAGACCTCTGGGACAACATTAAACGCACCAACATTCGAATTATAGGGGTTCCAGAAGAAGAAGAGAAAAAGAAAGGGACTGAGAAAATATTTGAAGAGATTATAGTTGAAAACTTCCCTAATATGGGAAAGGAAATAGTTAATCAAGTCCAGGAAGCACAGAGAGTCCCATACAAGATAAATACAAAGAGAAATACGCCAAGACACATATTAATCAAACTGTCAAAAATTAAATACAAAGAAAGCATATTAAAAACAGCAAGGGAAAAACAACAAATAACACATAAGGGAATCCCCATAATGTTAACAGCTGATCTCTCAGCAGAAACCCTACAAGCCAGAACGGAGTGGCAGGACATACTGAAAGTGATGAAGGAGAAAAACCTGCAGCCAAGACTATACTACCCAGCAAGGATCTCATTCAGATTTGATGGAGAAATTAAAACCTTTACAGACAAGCAAAAGCTGAGAGAGTTCAGCACCACCAAACCAGCTTTACAACAAATGCTAAAGGAACTTCTCTAGGCAAGAAACACAAGAGAAGGAAAAGACCTATAATAACGAACCCAAAACAATTTAGAAAATGGGAATAGGAACATACATATCGATAATTACCTTAAATGTAAATGGACTAAATGCTCCCACCAAAAGACACAGATTAGCTGAATGGATACAAAAACAAGACCCTTATATATGCTGTCTACAAGAGACCCACTTCAGACCTAGAGACACATACAGACTGAAAGTAAGGGGATGAAAAAAGATATTCCATGCAAATGGAAGCCAAAAGAAAGCTGGAGTAGCAATTCTCATATCAGACAAAATAGACTTTAAAATAAGGACTATTAAAAGAGACAAAGAAGGACACTACATAATGATCAAGGGATCGATCCAAGAAGAAGATATAACAATTGTAATTATTTATGCACCCAACATAGGAGCACCTCAATACATTAGGCAAATACTAACAGCCATAAAAGGGGAAATCGACAGTAACACATTCATGGTAGGGGACTTAAACACCCCACTTTCACCCATGGACAGATCATCCAAAATGAAAATAAATAAGGAAACACAAGCTTTAAATGATACATTAAACAAGATGGACTTAATTGATATTTATAGGACACTCCATCCAAAAACAACAGAATACACATTTTTCTCAAGTGCTCATGGAACATTCTCCAGGATAGATCATATCTTGGGTCACAAATCAAGCCTTGGTAAATTTAAGAAAATTGAAATTGTATCAAGTATCTTTTCTGACCACAACGCCATGAGACTAGATATCAATTACAGGAAAAGATCTGTAAAAAATACAAACACATGGAGGCTAAACAATACACTACTTAATAATGAAGAAATCACTGAAGAAATCAAAGAGGAAATCAAAAAATACCTAGAAACAAATGACAATGGAGGCACAACGACCCAAAACCTGTGGGATGCAGCAAAAGCAGTTCTAAGGGGGAAGTTTATAGCAATACAAGCCCACCTTAAGAAGCAGGAAACATCTCGAATAAACAACCTAACCTTGCACCTCAAGCAATTAGAGAAAGAAGAACAAAAAAACCCCAAAGCTAGCAGAAGGAAAGAAATCATAAAAATCAGATCAGAAATAAATGAAAAAGAAATGAAGGAAACAATAGCAAAGATCAATAAAACTAAAAGCTGGTTCTTTGAGAAGATAAACAAAATAGATAAACCACTAGCCAGACTCATCAAGAAAAAAAGGGAGAAGACTCAAATCAATAGAATTAGAAATCAAAAAGGAGAGGTAACAACCAAATGGAAATCGAAAGGAAGCTAGAGTAGCAATACTAATGTCAGTCAAAATAAACTTTATAATATATAAAGAGATAAGGAATGACACTACATAATGCTCAAGGGATCAATCCAAGAAGAAGATATAACAATTGTAAATACATATGCACCCAACATAGGAATGCCTCAATACATAAGGCATATGCTAACAGCCATAAAAAGGTAAATCGACAGTAACACAGTAATAGTGGGAGACACTAACACTACACTTACACCAATGGACAGATCATCCAGACCAAAAATTGATAAGTAAACACAAGTCTTAAATGACACATTAGACCAGATAGACTTAATTGATATTTATAAGACATTCCATCCAAAAGCAACAGAATATACATACTTCTCAAGTGCACATGGAATATTCTCCAGGATAGATCATACATTGGGTCACAAATCAAGCCTCAGTAAATTAAAAGAAAAAAAATGAAATCATATCAAGCATGTTTTCTGACCACAACACTTTGAAATTAGAACACAATTACAGGAAAAATAATACTGTTTAAAACACAAACATATGGAGGCTAAATAATATATTACTAAACAACCAAAGGATCACTGAAGAAATCAAAGAGGAAAACAAAAGAAACTTAGAGACAAATGACAATGAAAACATGATGATCCAAACCCTATGGGAGGCAGCAAAAGCAGTTCTAAGAGGGAAGTTTATAGCAATACAATCTTACATCAGGAAACAAGAAAAATCTCAAATAAACAACTTATCCTTACAACTAAACCAACTAGAGAAAGAAGAAAAAGCAAAACCAAGATTTAGTAGAAGGAGAGAAACCATAAAGATCAGAGCAGAAATAAATGAAATAGAGACAAAGAAAACAGTAGCAAAGATCAATGAAACTAAAAGGTGGTTCATTGAGCGGATAAAAAACATTGATAAACCTTTAGCCAGACTAAAGAAAAAAAGGGAGAGGACTCAAATCAATAAAATTAGAAATGTAACAGGAGAAGTTACAATGGACACCACAGAAACACAATGCATCATAAGAGACTACTACCAGCAACTATAGGCCAATAAAATGGACAACTTAGAAGAAACTGATAAATTCTTAGAAAGGTACAACCCTAAAGAGTGAACCAGGAAGAGATAGGAAATAACAGAGCAATCACAACTACTAAAATTGAAACTGATGAAAAATCTTCCAACAGGGGCTTCCCTGCTGGTGCAGTCATTGAGAATCTGCCTGCTAATGCAGGGGACATGGGTTCAAGCCCTGGTCTGGGAGGATCCCACATGCCGTGGAGCAACTAGGCCAGTGAGCAACAACTACTGAGCCTGCGCATCTGGAGCCTGTGCTCTGCAACAGGAGAGGCCGCAATAGTGAGAGGTCTGCTCACCGCGATGAAGAGTGGCCCCTGCTTTCCACAACTAGAGAAAGCTCTCACACAGAAACGGAGACCCAACACAGCAAAAATAAATAAATAAATAAACTCCTACCCCACCCCCCAAAAAAATCTTCCAACAAACAAAAGCTCAGGACCAGATGGCTTCACCAGCGAATTCTATCAAACATTTAGAAAAGAGTTAACCCTACCCATTGGAAACTCTTCCAAAAATTCGCACAGGAAGGAACACTCCCAAGCTCATTCTACAAAGCTATAATCACCCTGATACCAAATCCAGACAAAGATACCACCCGAAAAAAAAAAAGAAATTACAGGCCAATATCACTGATGAACATAGACGCAAAACTCCTCAACAAAATACTAGCAAATTGAATCCAACAACACATTAGGGCTTCCCTGGTGGCGCAGTGGTTGAGAGTCTGCCTGCCGATGCAGGGGACACGGGTTCGTACCCTGGTCTGGGAAGATGCCACAGAGCGGCTAGGCCCGTGAGCCATGGCCGCTGAGCCTGCATGTCTGGAGCCTGTGCTTCGCAACGGGAGAGGTCACAACAGTGAGAGACCCGCTTACCACAAAAAAAAAAAAAAAAATTGAATCCAACAACACATTAAAAGGATCATACACCATGATCAAATGGAATTTATCCCAGGGATGCAAGGATTCTTCAATATACACAAATTAATCAAAGTGATACACCGTATTAAGACATTGAAGAATAAAAAGCATATGCTCATCTCAATAGATGTAGAAAAAGCTTTTAACAAAATTTAACACCCATTATGATAAAACCTCTCCAGAAATGGGGCATGGAGGGAACCTACCTCAACATAATAAGGCTATGTATGACAAACCCTCAGCAAACATCATTCTCAGTGGTAAAAACTCAAAGCATTTCCCCTAAGATCAGGAACAAAACAAGGATGTCCACTCTCACCACTATTATTCAACATAGATTTGGAAATCCAAGCCATGGGAATCAGAGAAGAAAAAGAAATATATAAAAGGAGTCCAAATTGGAAAAGAAGAAGTAAACTGTCACTGTTTGCAGATGACAGGATACTAAACATATAGAATCCTTAAAGATGCTACCAGAAAATTACTAGATCTCATCAACAAATTTGGTAAAGTTGCAGGATACAAAATTAATACACAGAAATCTCTTGCATTCCTATACACTAACAACTAAAGATCAGAAAAAGAAATTAAATAAAAAATCCCATTTATCATTGCATCAAAAAGAATAAAATACCTAGGAATAAACCTAACTAAGGAGGCAAAAACCTGTACTCAGAAAACTATAAGATACTAAGAAATAAAAAAGAAATAAAGAAAGAAATAAAAGACAACACAGATGGAGAGATATACCATGTTCTTGGATTGGAAGAATCAATATCGTCAAAATAACTATACTACCCAAGGCAATCTACAGATTCAATGCAATCCCTATCAAATTACCAATGGCATTTTTCACAGAATTAGAAAAAAAAATTACAATTTGTATGGAATTAAAACAGACACCCCCAAATAGCTAAAGGAATCTTGAGGAAGAAAAACAGAGCTGGAGGATTCAGACTCCCTGACTTCAGACTATACTACAAAGCTAGAGTCACCAAAACAGTATGGCATTGTCACAAAAACAGAAATATAGATCAATGGAACAGGATAGAAAATCCAGAGATAAACCCACACACCTATGGTCACCTAATGTATGACAAAGGAGGCAAAAATATACAATGGGGGAAAGACAGTCTCTTCAATAAGAGACGCTGGGAAAACTGGACAGCTACATGTAAAAGAACAAAATTAGAACACTCCCTAACACCATACATAAAAATAAACTCAAAATAGATTAAAGGCCTAAATGTAAGTCCGGATACTATAAAACTCTTAGAGGAAAACATAGGCAGAACACTCTTTGATGTAAATTGCAGCAATATCTTTTTTGATCCACGTCCTAGAGTAATGAAAATAAAATAAGCAAATGGGGTCTAATTAAACACATTTTTACAGCAAAGGAAACCATAAAACAAAAAGACAACCCTCAGAATGGGAGAAAATATTTGCAAATGAAGCAACTGACAAGTGACTAATCTCCAAAATATACAAACAGCTCATGCAGCTCAATATCTAAAAAATAAACAACCCATTCAAAAAATTGGATGGAAGTTCTAAATAGACATTTCTCCAAAGAAGACACACAGATGGCCAAAAAGCACATGAAAAGTTGCTCAACATCCCTAATTATTAGAGAATTGCAAATCAAAACTACAATGAGGTATTACCTCACACTGCTCAGAAGAGCCATTGTCAAAATATCTGCAAACAATAAATTCTGGAGAGGGTGTAGAGAAAAGCATAGCCTCCTACACTGTTGATTGGCATGTAAATTGGTACAGCCACTATGGAGAACAGTGTGGAGGTTACTTAGAAAACTAAAAATAGAACTACCATATGACCTGACAAACCCACTCCTGGACATATACCCCGAGAAAACCAGAATTTGAAAGATACATGCCCCCCAATGTTCATTACAGCATTATTTACAATAGCAAGGACACAGATGCACCCTAAATGTCCAACAATGGAGGAATGGATAAAGAGGATGTGGTACATATATACAATGGAATATTACTCAGCCATAAAAAAGAGCAAAATAATGACTTTTGCAGTAACATGGATTGACACAGAGATTATCATACTGAGTGAAGTAGTCAGAGAAAGACAAATATCATATGATATCACTTATATGTGGAATCTAAATAAAAGGTACACATGAACTTATTTACAAAACAGAAATAGAATCACAGATGTAGAATACATACTTATGGTTACCAAGGAGTAAGGAGGGGAAGGATAAATTGTGAGACTGGGATTGAAATATACACACTATATATAAAATAGAGAACTAATAAAGACCTACTGTATAGCACAGTGAACTCTACTGAGTACTCTGTAATGACCTATATGGGAAAAGAATTTAAAACAGAGTAGATATATGTATATATATAACTGACTCACTTTGTTATACATCTGAAACTAATACAACATTGTAAGTCAACTATACTCCAATAAAAATGTTTTAAAAACAATAACATATTGTACATATAAAATTTGTTTAAAAGTAGATCTCATGTTAAGTATTCTTTCCACAAGAAAATAAAATAAAAATAAGTATTAAAAAGAAAAATAAAACCTATGTGTGATTTTTTTCAGGCTTAACTGTAGGCAATTATAAAGGCTTTTCCTGGCAGGTCTCATGTGGAAACTGCCTTCTTTATGCCAGACATGATGTACCGACAATGCTTTGCAGTCTCTGAGGAGAGTTGTAGTCAAGGTTTCAGGCCCTCTGACTGTCATGCTCTTTCACATATTTACATGTCTACGTTGGGCAACTTCATTTCTATTACTCTTTATCTGATTCCATGCAATCTTGTGCTGTTCAGACCCTCTGCTGAGACCGCCTCAGCAGGGAAGACGTGAATATACTTTTCCCTACTCTGATTCACTCCACTCCTATCCCTACACTCTCATCCTTACCAATCTCACCTGCCCACATCCTCAAGGTCCATGAAACTGTGGAAGCCTTTTGTTGGGGCTTCCTCAATTGTGACACAAACTCCACACCAGTGCTGATACAACTATTACCAGTGGGTTATTCCATGGGGAAAAAAGGAAAAGGGGGAGTTGGCACTTCCTCCAGCTTTAGCTTTATGCTTATACTATTAAATAAGTGATTAAAAGACTTAACTCTTTCATTGTTTTTTGTTTGTCTTTTTTGTGTGCTTTAAATTTTTTTCCAGCTTTATTAAAGTCTAATTAACAAATAAAAATTGTATATATTTAAAGTGTACAATGTGATTTTTTATATATGTATACATTGTGATTGATTACCACAATCAAACTAATTAATATATCTATCACCTCACAAATTTCCTTTTGTGTGTGTTGGGGGGGCAAAAACATTTAAAATCTATTTCGTTAGCAAATTCCAAGTATACAATACAGTATTATTAAATGTAGTCACAATGCTGTACTTTAGATCTCTAGAACTTACTCCACTTGCATAACTGAATGCACCCTGAGACCAATATTTCCCCATTGTCCCAAACCCCCAGTAGCTGGTAACCACCATTTTATTTTCTTCTTTTATAAGTTTGATTTTTTTAGATTCCACACATAAATGAGATTATGCAGTAGTTTTCTTTCTGACTCTGCCTTATTTCACTTACCATAATGTCTTCCAGGTTCATCCATGTTGTTGCAATGACAGAATTTCCTTAAAGACTGAATAACATTCCATTATATATACTGGAGGTTAGGATAAAGCTATATACTAGGACATAGTGTGATACATATAGATATCACATTTTCTTTATGCATTCATTTGTCCACAGAGACTTAGGTTGTTTCCATACTTTGGCTGTTGTGAATAATGTTGCAATGAACAGAAGGCAGATAACTCTTCAAGATACAGATTTTATTTCCTTTGGATATACACCCAGAAGTGGGATTCCTGTGTCATATAGTAGTTCTATTTTTTTAATTGTTTGAGGAACCTCCATACTTTTTTCATAATAGCTATACTAATTTACATTCCTACCAACAGTGTATAAGAGCTCCCTTTATATTTTTTGTAATTCTTTTATTTTTTCCAGGTTTACTGAGGTTAAATTAAATTATAAGATATTTAAAGTGTACAATATGATGGTTTGATATACATATACATGATGAAAGGATTCCTCCTATCAAGCTAATTAACACATTTATCATCTCACATATTTAAATTTCTGTGACATTTTGTTTCACTCTCTTAGCAAATTTCACCTATACAATACAGTGTTATCAACTATAGTCATCAGGTTATACATTAGATCCTCAGACTTTATTCATTATAACTGAAACTTTATACCCATTTACCAACCTATGTCTATTTCTCCCAACCCTCATATTCTGATAACCACTTTTCTACTCTCTGTATCCATGAATTCAACTTTTTTTTTAGATTCAACATATAGGTGATATAATGCAGTATTGTCTTCCCCTGCCTGGCTTATTTCACTAAGCATAATGTGCTCGAATTCATTGCAAATGACAGAATTACCCTCCTTTTAGGGTTGAATAATATTCCATTGTACATATCTATTCATCCATTGATGGACACACTTAAGTTTTTTCCGTACCTTGACTATTGTGAATAATCTGCTATAAATTTGGCAATACAGTTACATCTTTGTGATAATGATTTCATTTCATCTGGCTATTTACCCAGGATTGGAATTGCTAGATCACAGGGGAGTTCTATTTTTAATTTTTTGAGGAATCTCCACACTGTTTTCCATAGTGGCTATACCAGTTAACAATGCCTCCAACAGTGCACAAGTGTTCCCTTTGTGCCACATCTTCACAAATACGTGCTATGTCTTGTCTTTTTATAATAGTCATTCTAATCGGTGTGAGATGATATCTCATTGTTGTTTGATTGCCTCTCCCTGATGATTAGTGATTTTGAGCACCTTTTAATGTATCTGATGGCCATTTGTATGTCTTAGCAGTGTCCCAAAGGTTTCTGGTAGGTTGATTTTTTTTAAATATGTTTTGAGATATTCTTTGATTTCCCTTTTGATTTCTTCTGTGACCCATTAGTTGTTCAGAAATGTGTTGTTTAGTTTCCACATGTTTGTAGATTTTCTAACCTTCCTCTTGTTGTTGATTTCTAGTTTCATATTATTGTGATCAGAAAAGATACTTGGTACAATTTTAATTTTCTTAAATTTGTTAAGACTTATTTTGTGTTGCATCATATGATCTATCCTTAGAAATGTTCTGTGTGTACTTGAGAAGTATGTGTATTGTGCTGCTGTTGGATGAATAACTGTTATGTCCATTCAATCTACTCTATGGTTCAAGTCCATCATTTTCTTGTTGATTTTCTGTCTGAATGATGTAACCATTGTTGAAAGTTAGCTATTGAAACCCCCTACTATTTTTGTATTATTCTCTATTTATCTCTTCAGATCTATTAGTATTTGTTTAATATATTTAGGAGTTCCAATGTTGGGTGGGTATATATTTATAATTGTTATATCTCCTTGATGGGTGGATCCTTTTTCATTATATAATAACCTTCCTTGTCTCTTTTTACTGTTTTTGGCTTTAAGTCTATTCTCTCTGATATAAGTATAGCTAACCATGTTTTCACTTACATGGAATATCTTTTTCCATTCCTTCACTTTGTCTAAGGGTGTTCTGAAATTGATATGGGTGTCTCATAGACAGCATAGAACTGGGTTGTTGTTGTATTCATCAATTCTGCCACTCAGTGCCTTTTTGTTGGTGAGTTCAATCCATTTACATTTATTGTAATATTGGTATGTAAGTATATATTAATGTCATCTTATTAATTTCTTTCTGGTTGTTTTGTATTTCTATTGTTTCCTTCTTCCTCTGTCTCTGCCTGATTTCTTAAATTGGTTAATTTCTGTGGTGGTGCATGCTGTTTTGCCTTTCCTTTTTCACTTGTGGGTCTACTCTAGGTTTTTCTTTTGTGGCTACCTTGTGAATTACCCAAAACACCTAATAGGTAAAACAGTCCTTTTTAGGACTATAGCAAGTCATCTTCAAACGCTTAAAAAGCTCCACCATTTTACTTCACCCTTTAATATTATTGATGTTATAATTTACCTTTTTTATATGTTGTGCATTTGTTAACAACTTGCATAGCTATAGTTATTGTTACTAATCGTTCCATTTAACTTTAACTTTTTTAACTTTTACACTATAGTTAAGTGGCAAACACATCATCTAATACAAAGTCACTGCTTTCTAAATCTGTTTGTCTATTTTTTACCTTTACCAGTGTGTTGTGTACTTCTATATGTTTTTATGTCATTGATTAGTGTGTTTTCATTTCAGCTTGAAGAACTCCTTTCAGCATTTCTTGCAAGACAGGTCTAGTGGTGATAAACTCTCTCAGCTTTTGTTTGTCTATGAAAGCCTTGTTTCTCATATCTGAAGGATAACTTTAACAGATAAAGTATTCTTGACTGGCAATTTTTATCTTTCAACACTTTAAACGTGTCATTTCACTCTCTCTTAACCTGTAGAGTTTCTGCTGAGTAAACCACTCTTAGCCTAATGGGAGTTTTTTTGTAGGGCACTTTCTTTTTATCCCTGGCTGCCTTTATGATTCTTTCTTTGTTGATCTTGACATTTATTATAATGTGTCATAAAGAAGGTCTTTTTGCATAGAGATAATCAGGTGTTCTATCAGCTTCGTGGACTTGTATGCCCAAGTTTTTCCTCAGGTTTGGGAAGTTCTAAACTATTATTTCTTTAAATAAACTCTTTGCCCCCTTCCCCCTCTCTTCTCTTTCTGGAACACTTATATTCAAATATTTCCCTTTCTGATAGAATCAGATAGCTCTCACGGTCTTTCTTCGCTCTTTTTAAACCTTAGTTTCCTCTCCTCTTCTAACTATATTATTTCTACATTCCTATACTCCAAGTCGTTTATTGTCACTTCCATCTGGTCTGCCCTACTACAGATGTTCTCTATTGCATTCTTCATCTCATTCATTGAATTCTTCAGCTCTAAAATTTCTGTTCCTTTATTTTTTGTTTCAGTCTCTTTGGTAAAGAAGTCTCTCTATTCATTAATTTTATTCCTGATTTCATTGAATCATATTTTGAAATTTTCTTGTAGTTCACTGAATTTCCTTATAACAGCTATTTTCAAATATTTATCAGTTATATCACAATATTCTATGATCTTGGTTTAGTTGCTGGAAAGTTATAATTTTCTTCTTATGATGCCACATTTTCTTGATTTTTCCTATTGCTTCTAGTCATGCATTCTGCTTCTGCATTTGAGGTAACAGATACCTCTTTAAATAAGCTTTTATGTGTTCTTTAGTTCTTACAATTCTCCAGGTTGTCTATTAGGAACCTCTCTTTTGTTTTCCGGAAGGTGGCATTATAGCTCAAGTTTATGGTTTCTCCCTTGGTTACCAACTGTTTCTTGTTTTTGGCCATGTTAATTGTCTACCAGAGCTCTCAGGAGCTTGCTCTCTCAGATGCACCTGAGATCACACCCAAGAAGAGGTTAGCAGAG
This sequence comes from Aethalodelphis obliquidens, assembly GCF_003676395.1. Lineage (NCBI taxonomy): Eukaryota > Metazoa > Chordata > Mammalia > Artiodactyla > Delphinidae > Aethalodelphis > Aethalodelphis obliquidens. Next base: position 22,391 of record NW_020838099.1, on the reverse strand, counting down.
TGGGAAGAAGTGTGGGTGTAGCACTCAGTGTGTTTGGCTATTGTAGACATGGTAAGAAATTCCCCAGAGATGGTACACCCAGAGACATGTGGGTGGACTTTCTACTGAGAATAATTATTTTAAAGCCATTTGAAATTCTTATCTGTCTTTTCTCAAGTATCTTCCCTCCCCCCAGTCACAGTGCTCCCACCTTAGTACTTTAGATGCTGGTGGAGAGAAATGGCTTTCTCCTGCTGCATCCCATCCAGCTGGAGTAAGCAGACCCTCTCTCACTGCTCTCTTGTTTCCCTGAAGGATAGTTTCTGTTAGATGAATCAGCCCCAATCAGTGCCTTCTTGGGGATGAAGAGTTCTAGGAAAGTTTTCTCTTACCACCTTTGCTGGAACCAAACTTATCTTTGCTGTGGCAAGATGTATATTTTTCTTTATTTTTTTCTCTAATGGTGTGTTGGAGTCTCCCTTCAGGAGGGCTGGTGTTCTGCAAAAAATTCTTTTTCATGGGTAAATGCTGCCCAATTCAGCACTTACTCAATCCTTGCCAAACAGCAGCAAGAGAGGTCCAGACAGTCCTGTTGCTTCTGTTGGTTCTGCAGAATGTATGGAGGTTTGAATATCTCCTACCATCTGCACTCATGGACAAGATTCTTCTTGGTTCCCTTGGAGCTAAATGCAAACTCCCACAAAGTGGTCTTTGTTCACACATGGATGCCTACTTTATTGACTAAAAAGGCTTATATTAAAGAGGAATGTCTTATGCAAGTTACTGCCATCACTTTAAATCCATTTAGAGTTTATTTTGTTTATGGTTTAAGATAGGAGTCTAGTTTTACTCTTATTCATGTGGCTATAGAGTTTTTCCACCACTGTTTATTGAAGACACTATCCTTTACTGATTGTGTAGCCTTGGCACCTTTGCAGTAAATTAATTGATCATATATGCATGGGCTTATTTCTAGGCTTTCCATTCTGTTCCATTGTTCTATGTGTCAGTTTCTATGCCAATACCATACATTTTTGAAGCATAGTTGATTTACAATATTGCATCAGTTTCAGGTGTATGGCAAAGTGATTATACAAACATTTTTTCAGATTATCAGCCATTATAGGTTATTACAAGATATTGAATATTGTTGCCTGAATTATATGTTAAATCCTTGTTGCTTATCTATTTTATATATAGTCATGGGTATCTGTTAATCTCATACTCCTAATTTATCCTCCACTTTCCCCTTTGGTAATCATAAGTCTGTTTTCTATGTCTGTGAGTCTGTTTCTGTTTTGTAAATAGGTTCTTTTGCATTATTTTTTAGATTCCAACGTAAGTGATATTATATAATATTTGTCTTTGTCTGACTTGCTTCACTTGGTATGACATTCTCTAGGAACATCCATGTTGCCACAAATGGCAACATTTCATTCCTTTTTATGGCTCAGTAATATACTATTATGTATATATGTGCCACATCTTCTTTGTTTTTGTTTTGTTTTGTTTTGTTTGTGGTACTCAGGCCTCTCACTGTTGTGGCCTCTCCCGTTGCAGAGCACAGGCTCCAGAAGCGCAGGCTCAGTGGCCATGACTCACGGGGCCAGCCACTCCGCAGCATGTGGGATCTTCCTGGACCGGAGCACGAACCCATGTCCCCTGCATCGGCAGGCAGACTCTCAACCACTGTGCTACCAGGGAAGCCCCACATCTTCTTTATCAATGATCTTCCCACGGACTTTTAGGTTGCTTCCATGCATTTGCTGTTGTAAATAGTGCTGATATGAATATTGGATTGCTTGTATCTTTTCAACCTAGAGTTTTCATTTTTTACAGATATATGCCAAGGAGTAGAATTGCTGGATCATATCATACCAAACGTTTTTTGATTATCATAACTTTCTAATATAATTTGAACTCAGGAAGTGTGATACCTCCAGCTTGCTTTTTTTTAAAGACTGCTTTGGTTATTCACTGTCTTTTTTCTTATTTAAAGTATAGTTGACTTACAATGTTGTGTTACTTTCTGGTGAACAGTAAAGTGATTCAAAACCAATGGGTATTTTTCAGTTCTTATTGTATCTTATTTCTCTGCAGCATTTCATATAGTTGAATGTTCCTTTCTTGAAATATTCATTCTCTGTATTTCTAGAAAGAGTCTTACTTCCCAGATTATTTATTCCTCTCCTAGCTATATGATCATTTAGCTTCAATCTTATCTGAGGACTCTTGACCATTCCAAGAACTTTAACTTTTAGAATTTCTTAAGGTCCAGACTTGGCTCTCTCTTTTAAATTATTTCCTTAAGAAAACTCACCCAGACACCTGAATTCAATTGACTTGTAAAATAATTTACTAAAACATATTTTAATATTATGTGAACAAAGTTATTAATTCTGAATATTTCATTTAGAAACTTGAATATCTTGGAGATAGGTCAATTTAGTTAGATGAAAAGGCACCTAAAAAAATGAAAAGTTGGCAGATGCAGTTGGCCCTGGTAGCAGTTGGATGGATGAAAGAGCAATACTTCCATCTGCAGGAGCATGCGCCCCAATTCCAAAGTCTCCCAGCATGACAGTGACTCAGAGAAACTCCTCGGATGTCAAGAATCCTGTGGATACTACTCTGAATGAAAGCAAAAGTGAAGAGCATTCAAAGTGAGAGAAAAATATTTTACACCTATACAACCCACTGAACCAACATTAGCCACTGTAGGCAGACACCAAAAACAACAGGAACTATGAACCTGCAGCCTGCAAAAAGGAGACCACAAACAGAGTAAGTTAAGCAAAATGAGAAGACAGACAAACACACAGCACATGAATGAGCAAGGTAAAAACCCATCAGACCAAACAAATGAACAGAAAATAGTGAGTCTACCTGAAAAAGAATTCAGAGTAATGACAGGAAAGATGATCCAAAATATTGGGAAAAAAATGGAGAAAATACAAGAAACGTTTAATAAAGACCTAGAAGAACTAGAGAGAAAACAAACAGTGAAAAAGAACAAAATAAATGACATTAAAAATTCTCTAGAAGGAATTAATAGCAGATTAACTGAGGCAGATAAGTGGCCAGGAAGATAAAATAGTGGAAATAACTACCGCAGAGCAGAATAAAGAAAAAAGAATGAAAAGAACTGAGGACTATCACAGAGACCTCTAGGACAACATTAAACACAACAACATTAGAATTATAGAGGTCCCAGAAGAAGAGAAAAATAAAGGGACTGAGAATATATTGGGAGAGATTATAGTTGAAAACTTACCTAATATAGGAAATGAAATAGCCAATCAAGTCCAGGAAGTGCAGAGAGTCCCATACACGATAAATCCAAGGAGAAACACATCAACACACATATTAATCAAACTATCAAAAATTAAATACACACACAAAAATTAAAAGCAGCAAGGAAAAAACAACAAATAATATACAAGGGAAACCTTGATAAGGTTAACCGCTGATCTTTCAGCAGAAACTCTGCAAGCCAAAAGGGAGTAGCGGGACATATTTAAAGTGATGAAATGGAAAAATATACAACCAAGATTACTTGACCCAGCAAGGTTCACATTCAGATTTGATGGAGAAATTAAAACCTTTACAGAAAAGCAAAAGCTAAGAGAATTCAGCACCACCAAACCACCATTACAACAAATGTTAAAGGAACTTCTCTAGACAGGAAACATAAGAGAAGGAAAAGACCTAAAATAACAAACCCCAAAGAATTAAGAAAATGGGAATAGGAACATACATATTGATAACTACATTAAATGTAAATGGATTAAATGTTCCAACCAAAAGACACAGACTGGCTGAATGGATACAAAACAAAGACCTGTATATATGCTGTCTACAAGACACCAACTGCAGACATAGGGACACAAACAGACTGAAAGTGAGGGGATGGAAAAAGATATTCCATGCAAATGGAAATCAAAACAAAGCTGGAGAAGCAATTCTCACATCAGATAAAATAGAATTTAAAATAAAGACTATTACAAGAGACAAAGAAGTACACTACATAATCATCAAGGGATCAATCCAAGGAGAAGATAGAACAATTGTAAATATTTATGCACCCAATAAAGGAGCACCTCAATATATAAGGAAAATGCTAACACCCATGAAACAGGAAATCGACAGTAACACAATCATAGAGGAGATTTTAACAACACACTTTCACCAATGGACATATTATCCAAAATGAAAATAAATAAGGAAACACAAGCTTTAAATGATACATTAAACAAGATGGGCTTAATTGATAATTGTAGGACATTCAATCAGAAAGAAAACAGAATACACTTTCTTCTAGAGTGCTCATGGAACATTCTCCAGGATAGATCATGTCTTGGGTCACAAATGAAGCCTTGGGTATATTTAAGAAAGTGAAATAATATCAGGTATCTTGTCAAACCACAACACTATGAGACTAGATATCAATTACAGGAAAAAATCTGTAAACAATACAAACACATGGAGGCTAAACAATACACTACTAAATAACTAAGTGATCACTGGAAAAATAAAAGGGGAAATCAAAAAATACCGAGAAACAAATGACAATGAAAACACGATGACCTAAAACCTATGGGATGCAGCAAAAGCAGTTCTAAGAGGGAAGTTTATAGCAATACAATCCTACCTCAAGAAACAAGAAACATTTCAAATAAACAACCTAACCTTACACCTAAAGCAATTAGAGAAAGAAGATCAAAAAAACCCCCAAAATTAGCAAAAGGAAAGAAATCATAAAGATCAGATCAGAAATAAATGAAAAAGAAATGAAGGGAAAAAAAGCAAATATCAATAAAACTAAAATCTGATTCTTTGAGAAGTAAAACAAAATTGATAAACAATTAGCCAGACTCATCAAGAGAAAAAGGGAGAAGACTCAAATCAATAGAATTAGAAATGAAAACGGAGAAGTAACAACTGACACTGCAGAAACACAAAGCATCATGAGAGATTACTACCAGCAACTATATGCCAATAAAATGGACAACCTGGAAGAAATGGACAAATTCTTAGAAAATCACAACCTTCTCAGACTGAACCAGGAAGAAAGAGAAGATATAAACAGACCAATCACAAGCACTGAAATTCAGACTGTGATTAAAAATCTTCCAACAAACAAGCCCTGGACCAAATGGTTTCACAGGTGAATTCTATCAACCGTTTAGAGAAGAGCTAACACCAATCCTTTTCAAACTCTTTCAATATATAGCAGAGGGAGGGACACTCCCAAACACATTCTATGATGTCACCATCACACTGGTACCAAAACCAGACAAAGATGCCATGAAAAAAGTAAACTACAGGCCAATATCACTGATGAACATAGATGCAAAAATCCTCAACAAAATACTAGCAAAGAGAATCCAACAGCACACTAAAAGGATCATACACCATGATCAAGTGATGTTTATCCCGAAATCCAAGGATTCTTCAATAAACACAAATCAATCAATGTGATACACCATATTAAGAAGGATAAAAACCATATAATCATCTAAATAGATGCAGAAAAATCTTTTAACAAAATTCAAAACCTATTTATGATAAAAACCCTCCAGAAGGTAGGCATAGAGGGAAATTACCTCAACATAATAAAGGCCATATATGACAAACCCACAGCCAACATAGTTCTCAATGTTGAAAAACTGAAACCATTTCAACTAAGATCAGGAACAAGACAAGGTGTTCACTCTCACCACTATTATTCAGCACAGTTTTAGAAGTTTTAGCTACAGCAATCAGAGAAGAAAAAGAAACACAAAGAATCCAAGTTGAAAAAGAAGAAGTAAAGCTGTCACTGTTTGCAGATGACATGATACTAAACATATAGAATCCTAAAGATGCTACCAGAAAACTGAGAGCTAATCGATGAATTGGTAAAGTAGCAGGATACAAAATTAATGCACAGAAATCACTTGCATTCCTATACACTAATGATGAAATATCTGAGAGAGAAATTAAGGAAACACTCACATTTACCATTGCAACAAAAAGAATAAAATACCTAGTATTAACCCTACCTAAGGAGACAAAAGACCTGTATGTGGAAAGCTGTAAGACACTGATGAAAGTAATTAAAGATGATACAAACTGATGGAGAGATACACCATGTTCTTGGATTGGAAGACTCAGTATTGTGAAAATGAATATACTACCCAAAGCAATCTAAAGATTCTATGCAATCCCTATCAAATTACCAATGGCATTTTTCACAAAACTAGAACAAACATTTCACAGTTTGTATGGAAACAAAAATAACCCCGAATAGCCAAAGCAATCTTCAGAAAGAAAAACGGAGCAGGAGTAATCAGGATCCCAGACTTCAGACTATATTACAATGTTACAGAAATCAAGACAGTATGGTACTGGCACAAAAACAGAAATATATATCAATGGAACAGGATAGAAAGCCCAGGGACTAACCCACACACATATGGTCAGCTTAATTTTTGATAAAGGAGGCTAGAATATATAATGGAGAAAAGACAGCCTCTTCAATAAGTGGTGCTGGGAAAAGTGGACAGCTACATATCAAAGAATGAAATTAGAACACTCCCTGACACCATACACAAAAATAAACTCAGGATAGATTAAAGACCTAAATGTAAAGCCAGACACTATAAAACTTTTAGAGGAAAGCATAGGCAGAACACTCTATGACATAAATGACAGCAAGAATCTTTTTGACCCCCCTTCCAGAGAAATGGAAATGAAAACAAAAATAAACTAATGAGACCTAATGAAACGGAAATTTTTTTCGCAGCAAAGCAAACCATAAACAAGACCAAAAGGCAACCCTCAGAATGGGAGAAAATATTTGCAAATGAAGCAACTGACAAAGGGTTCATCTCCAAAATATACAAGCAGGTCATGCAGCTCAATATCAAAAACCAAACCACCCAATGCATAAATGGGCAGAAGACCTAAATAGACATTTCTCCAAAGAAGATATAGCGATTGCCAACAAACACATGAAAGGATGCTCAACATCACTAATCATTAGAGAAATGCAAATCAAAACTACAATGAGGTATTATCTCGCACCAATCAGAATGGCCATCACCAAAATATCTACAAACAATTAATGCTGGAGAGGGTGTGGAGAAAGGAGAACCCTCTTGCACTGTTGGTGTGAATGTAAATTGATACAGCCACTATGGAGAACAGTATGGAGGTTCCTTAAGAAAACTAAATATAGAACTACCATATGACCCAGTAATCCCACTACTGGCATATACCCTGGGAAAACTATAATTCAAAACATGTCATGCACCACTATGTTCATTGCATCTCTATTTACCATAGCCAGGACATGGGACCAACCTAAGTGCATCGACAGATGAATGAATAAAGAAGCTACGACACCTATATACAATGGAATATTACTCAGCCATAAAAATAAACATAATTGAGTTATTTGTGGATGGACCTAGAATTTTTCATACAGAGTGAAGTCAGAAAGATAAAAACAAATACCATATTCTAACACATATATATAGAATCTAATAAAAATAAAATGGTTCCAAAGAACGTAGGGGCAGGACAGGAATAAAGACGCAGATGTAGAGAATGGACTTGAGGGCACAGGGAGTGGGAAGGGCAAGCTGGGACAAAGAGAGTGGCATGGACATATATACACTACCAAATGTAAAATAGATAGCTGGTGGGAAGCAGCTGCATAGCACAGTGAGGTCATCTCGGTGCTTTGTGACCACCTAGAAGGGTGGGATATGGAGGGTGGGAGGGAGATGCAAGAAGGAGGAGATATGGGAATATATGTATATGTATAGCTGGTTCACTTTGTTATAAAGAAGAAACTAACACACCATTGTAAAGCAATTATACTCCAATAAAGTGTTAAAAAATAAAATAAATTAAAAAATAAAAAAATGATTGTTCCAGCCCCTTGAGGTAAATTTAGAACTATAAATTATTTATGCTTACTAAATACATTCATATAATTGAGACAGAGATTCTTAAAGCTTGAGTTAAGCATTATTTGAAATGGAATAAATGGCCTTGCTAAGTTCAGAATTTCGATATTAATTGTCTTCAAGAAAATTTGTAAAAAACTAGCATAAGTGCTATCTGTGCTTAATAGTCAGTAGTTTTGGTTTATTTGAACAAATTAAGAAAACTGTAAAATATTTAGAGTGGAGCATGTGCTGACAGTTTTCTTGGAAAAAATATCGTGTTTAATTCTAAAAAAGTAAAAAAGCCAAATATTATAAATTAGTTAATTAAATAGAATAAGACAATAGACATTTATTTTTACTTTAGTTGTATTTATTTGTTTACTTTTCATCCATCTAAACAGCCTCACCTGGTCTTATTCACCAGAACTATATCCTATAGCTTTATGACGGATCAGGATACTACTTGCTTCAATTTCAGGAATCTCCATTTTGGCTTTGGGTACACATTGTTCTTTAGTTTTGAATAGCAGAACACGTTTTCTAATTGCTTCCATCAAGGCCCTCTTTGCTTTATTGATCATCCATAGAGTTGATGGAGGAAATTGCTTTAAACCAGGACAAACTACAGCTGATGAAGATCAGGAAACTGATAGAGCCCAAGGGCTTGATATGGAAGATGGTGATTTTAGGAAAGTAAACAGTGATTATAGAGTGGAAGATTTTGTTGAATTCAAACTTGGTGATATTGGGTGTGGTGTAATCAAATGTCCTGTTGGTTGTGCAACTGAAGATCTTGGTAACTGTAAACTGAAGATCTTGATGACTGTGTATCTAAACATCCTGATAATTGGACAAATGAATGTCTTGTTGACTGGGCAACTGAATGTTTTGATGATGGAATTAAAGATATTGATGTTTGTGGACCTGAAGAAACTGATGGTAGTGGAACTGAACTTTGTAGTATTTGTGGAGTTGAAGATATTGGTAATGGTGCAATTGAAGATGTTGATGCTGGTGGAACCACATATTTTGGTGGTGGTGGAAGTGAAGATCTTAGTCTTGATGGAACTGAAGATCTTGGTGATTTTGCAACAAAAAGTCTTGATTTTGCAGATGAAGGTCTCACAGCTTGAAAAGCTGAAGATCTTGGTAATTGTACAACTGAAGCAGAGTCAGTTAGATTTGCAACTTCAGCCCTTGATTGAAATCTAGGTGAAGTTACTGAAGAAGGAGATAAAGGTGGAGGCATTTCCTGATATTCACTTTGTGGGACTAGATCATCTGGTATCAGTTCATTATATTGGAAAATTTCAGGTATTGGAGGAGAGAACTCTGTTTGAGGTGGTGTAATTAGAAGAGCTGCATCAAGAGTAGTCTGAAGGCAATCAGGAGGTGGTGATGCTGCTGGATTCCTGAAAACAGTTGATGTAAGTTGAGTTGGGGAGTGTATTATTGAGGGAATACTTATCCTCTTTGAAGCTCTTAATAGAGCTAACCAATCAGGTGGTAGTGGAGGTGGTGAATTTGGTGCAGTGGGACTCACAAACACCTCTGTTTTAAGATGAGTTTGAGGTTGGGATTGCAACTATTCTCCCATTCCAGTTCCATAATTGATATAGCTATGTGAATGCTTCACATCACCAGATCCATGCATTGGCTGTTGTAGAGGGCAGGATAACACTTTTTCTACAGGTTTTGTTAGAAGTTTACTGATTTCACTAAATAAGAAGGTGGAAAATATACTTTCGGATGGTTGATCTACATATGAATGAGAGGTCTCACTACAAGCATCTGCGATATGGTCCACTGTAATATTATCTTCTATCAATTGACTTTGAGGCACACATTCTATCTCAAAGGGATAATCTAGGTGCTTCTTTTGCTTGAAATTCCCTCCCTTTTGTTTTTCTTTTCCAGATATAATCTTTTTTTAGAAACTTCAAAACAATATGAAGCAGGATAAATCTTTAAACTTTCTCTATTATCTTGGCAGTAATGAGCAGGCATAGTAAGAGTTGATGTCTGTACACAAGCATCATGTTTTTCACATATTTTAACAGGTATGGAAGAGTATACAGGCTGTGTTTGAAAAACTGTACTTCGAAACATTTTCCTTGATTTTCTAACTTGCAAGGACACTCCTTCATTTGGATCCTTGTGGGTAATGCCATCAGTTAACTGGATTACGCTCTGTTGTAAAGTCTTAAGTTTGAAAGAGACGCTATCAATCTCTTTGGTTAGTTCCCCAAATAAGTATTCAGCATATTTATTTAGATCATTTACTTGTCTAGCTATATTGTTTAAAGATGTCTGGATTACATAAACTAATTCATCTTGAATTTTTCTGGGCATTGCTGATAGACTCAGATGCCCTTCATCTTTTTCTTCATTTAACGACATTTTAGATGTTTAGATGTTAGGTCAATAAAAAAGTTGAGGGAGCACCCCTGCCTCACCCACTTTTGAGCATCCACTGTGCTTTTCAGATCTGCTGCAAGCTTCACAGGGTTTTGAACTTTGCCAGCAACATCTGGCAATTGGCAGACGCTGACTGTATGTGAAAATAAAAGCTCTTGCCTCCAGTTTTTGAGCTGTAGTAACCTGGCAACCAAGCTCTGTGTCAGAAGCTTAAGGTTGCCCGAGCAGTGAGAGAACAATGCCTTCAAATCATTGCCACGCCCCTCTGGTCACCCTCTCTAGAACTAGTTTCACAGAGATGGAGAGAGACCAGCTGGAGAGGAAGAAAAAAAGCTATAACCTAACCTCTCATTTAATGTTTCTCTAAGTGTGACCCTAGAGTTGAAAACAGACTATCTCATGTGACCACCAGCTTATTTCATTGACTTCAAGTAACATTTTTCTCTCATCTGATTCCAAAAATTATCTTCCAGTTGAAATGTTTATTCTGAGCCCCGTTTGGATATCACACAGCCATCTCAATCTTGTACTTTGGTATCTTATTCTACCCACCCCTGCCTCTCCTCCCTGCATCTCTTATTCCTGAATATGGCAAGTCCATCCATCCAGTTACTCATGTCAAAAATCTGGTAATTAACTCTGTCCTCGACACTTCTCTTATTTCCACACCCAGTCTACAATATGGTCAGTTCTATTCCAAATTATATCCCAAAATGTATCCACTCCTCTCCACCTACCTTACCACTAGTAGAGTAAATTTCACACCATCTTCCACCAGAATGACCAGAACAGTCTCCTAAATATTTTGCTGATCCTCTCTTTTCCTCTTCCAATCTGCTTTCCTTCCTCATTCCATCCATGTGTCCATTAATCCATGTATTCATTTTAAAATATTCAATCTGGAAAGACCTCTGAATAAGATGACAGAGTATAGTCAAATGACAAAAAAAAATCCTTGAAAAATAAGTGATATGGACAAAAATGAATTTTAAAATGAAAAAATAAATACTTCAGCACTATAAAAAAATAAGGGGCATAATCTCCTACCATGCATTCTGGAAATTTTTGTCCAAGGATATATAGACCAGGGATTTTAGCTACTGGCACATAACTTCTATCCACATTGCTTGAGGAGTGGTTCGATATTGGGGCTGAGGGGTGGTATTGGGTGCACGAAAGTGGACTGCATTTGGGAAAGTGTCACTCATACCTCCTAATCTATAAGGAAAGAGACTGAAAAAGGCAAATGAGTTTCCTGGGTGAAAGGTAGAAAGTGTCTCTCCATCCTCCATACTTCCACACTGACACAGAGTTAAAAAAAAATGTCAGTACTCTTTAGCTGGGAGAAATATGGGAAAGAGAAGGCAGAAGGTCTTAAACAATCAGACCTAATTAGCTGTAACAATAAGAGATTTACCAAATTTGAGGATATAATACAGATAACTATGAAGTGAGTGGGTAGCCATTTGGGAAAAGGCACAAAGAAAGTGTCAGTATAAATCTGTCTCCCCAACTATGGGCTAATAGTACCTTGGCCAACCACCAAAACTATAACATCATGGCTTCAGAACAAAATATAAGTATTATAAACTTGAAAATATACATTTAGTACTATAAAGAAAAAAATTGGGAGATAAAACACAAAAGTTTAAAAGTTGTAATCATGTTAATTTTTTTTCATTTTTATAGCAAAAATCGAATAGATACCTAAATCTAGAGACAGAGGTTCAAATATAATATAAAATGATAACTATAACTATTCAGTTATGCAGCAATGTTTTTAAGTGCTAGCATGTGCTATTCATGGGAGAGAGAAATTTCCACCCAGATATAAAATCATATGCAAATACTCTGAGGCAAGAACTAAAATATCCTGAATGAGACACTGCAAGAGGGCCTGTGGCTAAGAAATGGTATGAGGTGAGCTTTGAAGGATTTATAAATCTTATATTTGAAACACATGATAAAAAGTTTGGGTTTTAATCTGAGGATCAAGGGAATCCATTGAAGGATTTAAGCAGAGGAGATATGTGATCCATATTATTTTTTGAAAGCTCACTGTAGCTCCTGGGCACAGAGTGGATTGTGGAGTGTTAAGAGTGGAGGCAAGGAAACCAGTTGCAGTAATCCATGCAAGAGATGATAGTGGATGTATCAGGACTGTGTTAGTGGTAGAGATGGTGAGAAGTGACTTCATTCAAGGTGTATTTTGGAGAGGAAGAGCAAGTTTGTGACAAAGGATGTGGAAATAAAGTGTAAGCAATAAGAATAGTCAGGTGTTCTGAGGCAAGTTTAGGCCTGAAGATGAGCATTTTGTAGTTATTAGCATGCAGATTGTGTTTAAACCCATGGAACAGAATGAGAAAATCTAGGATGAAAGTACAGGTAGAAAAAATAGTTACATCCTTCAATTATCATAAGGCACATAAACATATATTTTAAAAAAATAAATCATAAAAGATGTAGCAAAAGCTAAAAAGCTAAAATATGAAGAACAGTAATAACATAAAATCATGATAGAATTAAGAAAAGTATATTTCATATCAACAAATTTCAATGGTATAAACACATTTATTAAAATCAACAGTGAAGTGTTTGAAACATCAGGGATACAGTAATGAATAGTACAGGTAAAGTCTCTGTCCTCATGGGGTTCACATTCTACTGAATGTGAGTAAAATAAGTAAGTAAATCGAAATATAATATAACTTCAGATGGTGATATGTTCTATCAAAGAATATAGAGCCAGTTGAGGAGATAGATGACTATTAAGTTAGGCCTCTCTGAGGAGATAATATTTGTAGAGAATCTTAAATTCAAGTTACAAGAGGGATCTAAAGCAATGACTCAGAAAGATGACAGTAAAAGTATAGGCATCAACATAAAGAAAGTTGTAGGTATAATATTGATGTCAACCAAAATTGAATTTATATACAAGTTAAACAAAACATAGGAGAAATACTTCATTAAAAGTATAATTCAAAATGAATTTCTAAAGGTTATGATATTATATAGAAAATAGCACAACATTAAAATACATCAAGAAAAAATGGAATAAATACCAAAAAAATAGAAACACAATTGACAAAATTTAGAAAATTTGGAGAGAATCCAAATAAATAAACTGAATAAAACTGGTCTAATAGGTCTATATCAATCCTTGCTGCCTGATATCAGAAAATGCACATTTTTAATTTTTTAAAATTTAATTTTATTTTTTTTTATACAGCAGGTTCTTATTAGTTATCCATTTTATAAATATTAGTGTATATATGTCAATCCCAATCTTCCAATTCATCACATCTTTTTTACTTAATAATGGATATTTACATATATTGGGCCACTACAAAAATCTCAATAATTAAAAAAATATACAAAAACAATAAAGACTACATTATTTTTAATACTTTCTTATTATATAATCACAAGTATTTATTTTCTATATTTTAATGCCATTATTTTCTCATATACATTTATTACAGTAACAGCTTCACTGTGCAGTTAACACTAAAATATTATGGATTGACCTGTAGCCCCACATAGTGCTTTCTCCCTTTAAATCATTTTTCTGATGTTAATATGATTATTTCTGGGTTCTTTTGTATCATATACTTTATATTTTTACTTTAAGAGCCTATATAACATAGTGATTAAGAGCATATGTTTTGAAATCAGTCTGCCTGGATTAAAATAAAAATTATGTCACTTGATAGTCCTGGGACCTAAGAAAATTTTCTCATCCTTTCCATTCCTCAGTTCTGGTTTGTTAAATGGTGTGAAAATTGCACCAATCTCATAGAGCTGTTCTGAGAATTAAAGTTAATTCATTCATGGAAAGCATTTATGAAGAGTGTCTGCCACATAATGAGCCCATACTAAATGTTAGCTATTATTATTACTTTCATTCTTTATGGGTCATAGTGTGTCTCTTGATAGAATGAAGTAATATTTTTGACCATTTTTTCTTATAATTGAGGTTTCAAAGATTTATTTTTATAATACTTATATGGTTAGACTTAATTGTGTTAGCTTTTTCAATATTTTCTGTTGATGAATGCCTTCATTTGAGTTATTATCTCTTGTCCTTTGATTTCAAATTTGAAGACTCCTTTAATAGTTCTTATACAGCATATTTGCTAAAAATGAATTATCCAAGGTTTTTTTTATTTTTATTTTTTATTTGAGAACTCTTAGTTTCTCCAGAAGGAGAAATTTGGTATGGAATTATTTGTTGACTTTTTTTTTCTGTCAGTATTTTGAATGTTATCTGGCCTCCACTGTTTCTGATTACAAATCAGCTGTTGAGCCTCATCCAAGAGAGGACAGACAACAGAAGCAAGAAGAATTATAGTCGTGCAGCCTGTGGAATGATACCCACATTCACATAAAGACAGACAAAATGAAACAGCAGAGGACTATGTACCAGAGGAAGGAACAAGATAAAATCCTAGGAAAACAACTAAATGAAGGGAAGATAGGCAATCTTCCAGGAAAAGAATTCAGAATAATGATAGTGAAGATGATCCAGGACCTCAGAAAAAGAATGGAGGCAAAGATTGAAAAGATGTAAGAAATGTTTAATAAAAACCTAGAAGAATTAAAGAACAAACAAACAGAGATGAACAGTACAATACCTGAAATGAAAAATACAATAGAAGGAATCAATAGCAGAATAACTGAGGCAGAAGAACAGATAAGTGACCTGAAAGACAGAATGCTGGAAAAAACTGCTGCAAAACAGAATAAAGAAAAAAGAATGAAAAGAAATGAAAACAGCCTGAGACCTCTGGGACAACATTAAATGCACCAACATTCACATTATAGGGGTCCCAGGAGGATAAGAGAGAGAGAATGGACCCGAGAAAAATATTTGAAGATATTATAGTCAATAACTTCCATAACATGAGAAAGGAAATAGCCACCCAAGTCCAGGAGGCACAGGGAGTCCCATCACAATAAACCCAGAAAGAAACACACCAGGACAAAAAGTAATCAAATTAACAAAAATTATTAAAAGCAACAAGGGAAAAATGACAAATAGCATACAAGGAACTCCAATAAGGAAAACAGCTGATTTCTCAGCAGAAACTATACAAGTCAGAAGGGAGTGGCACGATATATTTAAAGTGATGAAAGGGAAGAACATACAACCAAGATTACTCTACCTGGCAAGGATCTCATTCAGATTTGACAGAGAAATAAAAAGCTTTACAGACAAGCAAAAGCTAACAGAATACAGCACAACCAAACCAACACTATAACAAATGCTAAAGGAACTTCTCTAAGTGGGAAACACAAGGGAAGAAAAGGATCTACATAAAAAAACAAAACAATTAAGAAAATGTTAATAAAAACATACATATTGATCATAACCATAAATGTGAATGGATTAAAGGTTCCAACCAAAAGACACAGGCTGCCTAAATGGATACAAAAGCAAGACCCATATATATGTTGTCTACAAGAGACCCACTTCAGACCTAGGGACACATACAGAATGGAAATGAGGCGACGGAAAAAGATATCCCATGCAAATGGAAAGCAAAAGAAAGTGGGAGTAGCAATATTCGTATCAGATAAATTAGACTTTAAAATAAAGACTACTCACAGTTTCAATTTCAGTGCTTGTGATTGGTCTGTTCATATTTTCTATTTCTTCCTGATTCAGTCTTTGCAGGTTGTGCATTTCTAAGAATTTGTCCATTTCTTCCAGGTTGTCCATTTATTGGCATAGAGTTGCCTGTAGTAATCTCTCATGATCTTTTGTATCTCTGCACTGACAGTTGATACTTCTCCTTTTTCATTTCTAATTCTATTGATTTGAGTCTTCTCCCTTTTTTCATTGTGGAGTCTGGTTAATGGTTTATCGATTTTGTTTATCTTCTCAAAGAATCAGCTTTTAGTTTTATTGATCTTTGCTACCATTTCCTTCATTTCTTTTTCATTTATTTCTGATCTGATTTTTATGATTTCTTTCCTTCTGCTAACTTTGTTTTTTTTTGTTGTTCTTCTTTCTCTAATTGCTTTAGGTGTAAGGTTACATTGTTTATTTGAGATGTTTCTTCTGTCTTGAAGTAGGATTCTATTGCTATAAACTTCCCTGTTAGAACTGCTTTTTCTGCATCCCATAAGTTTTGGGTCATCGTGTTTCCATTGTCATTTGTTTCTAGGTAATTTTTGATTTCTGCAGTGATCTCTTGGTTATTAATTAGTGAATTGTTTAGCTTCTACGCATGTGAATTTTTTACAGATTATTTTCCAGTAATTGATATCTAGTCTCATAGTGTTGTGATTGGAAAAGTTACTCGATATGATTTCAATTTTCTTAAATTTACCAAGGCTTGAATTGTGATCCATGATATGATCTATCTTGGAGAATGTTCCATGAGCACTTGAGAAAAATGCGTATTCTGTTGTTTTTGGATGGAATGTCCTATAAATATCAATTAAGTCCAACTTCTTTAATATATCATTTAAAGCTTGTGTTTCCGTATTTATTTTCAATTTAGATGATCTGTCCATTGGTGAAAGTAGGGTGTTAAAGTCCCCTACTATGAATGTGTTACTGTCAATTTCCCCTTTTATAGCTGTTAGTATTTGCCTTACGTATTGAGGTGCTCCTATTTTGGGTGCATAAATATTTACAATTGTTATATCTTCTTCTTGGATCGATCCCTTGATCATTATGTAGTGTCCTTCTTTGTCTCTTCTAATACTCTTTACTTTAAAGTCTATTTTGTCTGATATGAGAATTGCTACTCCAGCTTTCCTTTGATTTCCATTTGCATGGAATATCTTTTTCCATCACCTCACTTTCAGTCTGCATGTGTCCCTAGGTCTGAAGTAGCTCTTTTGGAGAAAGCATATATATGGATCTTATTTTTGTATCCATTCAGCCAGTCTGTGTCTTTTGGTGGAAGCATTTATTCCATTTACATTTAAGGTAATTATTGATATGTATGTTCCTATTCTCATTTCTTAATTGTTTTTGGTTTGTTATTGTAGGTCTTTTCCTTCTCTTGTGCTTCCTGCCTAGAGAAGTTCCTTTAGCATTTGTTGTAAAGCTGGTTTGGTGGTGCTGAACTCTCTCAGCTTTTCCTTGTCTGTAAAGGTTTTGATTTCTCCATCAAATCTGAATGAGATCCTTGCTGGGTAGAGCAATCTTGGTTGCAGGTTCTTCTCCTTCATCACTTTAAATAAGTCTTTCCAGTCCCTTCTGGCTTGCAGAGTTTCTGCTGAAAGATCAGCTGTTAACCTTATTGGGATTCCTTTGTGTGTTATTTGTTGTTTTTCCCTTGTTGCTTTTAATATGTTTTCTTTGTATTTAATTTTTGATAGTTTGATTAATATATGTCTTGGCGTGTTTCTCCTTGGATTTATCCTATATGGGACTCTGTGTGCTTCCTGGCCTTGATTAACTATTTCCTTTCCCATATTCGGGAAGTTTTCAACTATAACCTTTTCAAATATTTTCTCAGTCCCTTTCTTTTTCCCTTCTTCTTCTGGGACCCCTATAATTCGAATGTTGGTGCATTTAATGTTGTCCCAGAGGTCTCTGAAACTGTCCTCAGTTCTTTTCATTCTCTTTTCTTCATTCTGCTCTGCAGTAGTTATTTCCACTACTTTATCTTCCAGGTCACTTATCCGTTCTTCTGCCTCAGTTATTCTGCTATTGATCCCATCTAGAGTATTTTTAATTTCATTTATTGTGTTGTTCATCATTGCTTGTTTCATCTTTAGTTCTTCTAGGTCCTTGTTAAATGTTTCTTGCCTTTTCTCTCTTCTATTTCCAATATTTTGGATCATCTTTACTATCATTATTCTGAATTGTTTTTCAGGTAGACTGCCTATTTCCTCTTCATTTGTTAGCTCTGGTCGGTTTTTATCTTGCTCCTTCATCTGCTGTGTGTTTTTCTGTCTTCTCATTTTGCTTATCTTACTGTGTTTGGGGTCTCTTTTTCCAGGAAGGACACTACATAATGATCAAGGGATCCATCCAAGAAGAAGGTATAACAATTATAAATATATATGCACCCAACGTAGGAGCACCTCCCTACATAAGGCAAATGTTAACAGCTGTAAATGAGGAAATCAACAGTAACACAATAATACTGGGTGATGTTAACAATTCATTTACACCAATGGACAGATCATCGAGACAGAAAATAGATAAGGAAACACAGTCTTTAAATGACACTATAGACCAGATACACTTAATTGAAATTTATAGGACATTCCATCTGAAAACAAGAGATTATAATTTCTTCTCAAGTGCACATAGAATATTCTCCTGGATAGATCACATGTTGGGTCAGAGTTCAAGCCTCAGGAAATTTAAAACTATTGAAATCATATCAAGCATCTTTTCTGACCACAACCCTGTGAGATTAGAAAATGTAAAAAACGTAAAAAAAAAAAAGTGTAAAAAACACAGACAGATGGAGGCTAAACAATACGTTACTAAATAACCAAGAGATCACTGAAGAAATCAAGGAGGAAATCAGAATATACCTAGAGACAAAAGACAAGAAGAACACCATGATCCAAAACCTGTGGGGTGCAGCAAAAGCAGTTCTAAGAAAGAAGTTTATAGCAATACAATCCTACCTCAAGGAACAAGAAAAATCTCAAATAAGTAATCTAATCTTACACCTAAATGATCTAGAGAAAGAAGAACAAACAAAACCCAAACTTAGTAGAAGAAAAGAACTCATAAAGACTAGAGCAGAAATAAATGAAATAGAAACAAAGAAAACAATAACAAAGGTCAATAAAAATAAAAGATGGTTCTTTGAGAAGATAAACAAAACTGATAAACCATTAGCCAAACTCAACAAGAAAAAGAGGGAGAGGACTCAATTCAATAAAATTAGAAATGAAAAAGAAGTTAAAACTGACACTGCAGAAATACAAAGCATCATAAGTGACTACTACAAGCAACACTATGCCAATAAAATGGACAACGTGGAAGATATGGACAAATACTTAGAAAGGTATAACCATCCAAGACTTAACCAGGAAGAAATAGAAAATATGAACAGACCAATCACAAGTAATGAAATTGAAACTGTGATAAAAAATATTCCAACAAAAAAAGTCCAGGACCAAATGACTTCAGAGGTGAATTCTATCAAACACTTAGAGAAGAACAAACGCCCATCCTTCTAAAACACTTCCAAAATATTTGCAGAGGAAGTAACAAACCAAATCTCATTCTATGAGGCCACTATCACCCTGATACCAAAGCAAGACAAAGATACTAGAAAAAAAGAAAATTACAAACCAATATCACTGATAAATATAGATGTAAAAATTCTCAACAAAATAGTAGGAAACAGAATCCAACAACACATTAAAAGGATCATACACCATGATCAAGTGGGATTTATCCCAGGGATGCAAAAATTCTTCAATTATGCAAATCAATCAATGTGATATGTCATATTAATAAATTGAAGAATAAAAACATATGATCACCTCAATAGATGCAGAAAAATCTTTTGACAAAATTCAACCCACATATATGATAAAAAAAACTCTCCAGAAAGTGGGAATAGAGGGAACCTACCTCAACCTAAGAAAGCCCATATATGACAAACCCTCAGCAAACATCATTTTCAATGGTGTAAACCTGAAAGCATTTCATCGAAGATCAGGAACAAGACAAGGATGTCCATTCTTGCCACTATTTTTCACCATAGTTTTGGAAGTCCTACACATGGCAATCACAGAAGAAAAAGAAATAAAATGAATACAAATTGGAAAAGAGGAAGTAAAACTGTCACTGTTTGCAGATGACATGATACTATAAGCAGATAATCCTAAACATGCCACCAGAAAACTACTAATCAATGAGTTTGGTAAAGTTGCCAAATAAAAAAAATAATGCACAGAAATATCTGGCATTGCTATGCACTAACAATGAAATATCAGTAAAAAATTAAGGAAACAATCCCATTCACCATTGCAACAAAAAGAATAAAATACATAGGAATAAACCTACTTAAGGAAGTAAAAGACTTGTACTGAGGAACCTATAAGACATTGAAGAAAGAAATCAAATATGACACAAACAGATGGAGAGCTATACCACGTTCTTGGATTGGAAGAATCAATATTGTGAAAATGACTATGCTACCCAAAGCAAACTACAGATTTAATGTAATCCCTATCAAATTACCAATGGCATTTTTTTAAAAAGTAGAACAAAATGTGTTAAAATTTGTATGGAGACACAGAAGACTCCAAATAACGAAAGTAATCTTGAGGGAAAAAGAACAGAGCAGGAGGAACCAGGCTCCTTGACTTCAGGCTATACTACAAAGCCACAATAACCAAGACAATATGGTACTGGCACAAAAACAGAAATATAGATCAATGGAATCGGATAGAAAGCCCAGATATAAGCCAATACACCTATGGTCCACTAATCTATGACAAAGGAGGCAAGGATATACACTGGAGAAAAGACAGTATCTTCAATAAGTGGTGGTGGGAAAACTAGACAGCTACATGTAAAAGAATAAAATCAGAACACTGCCTAATACCACACACAGAAGTAAACTCAAAATGGATTAAAGACTTAAATGTAAGACCAGACACTATAAAACACTTAGACGAAAACATAGGAAGAACACTCTCTGACATATATCAAAGCAAGACCTTTTTTTGACCCACCTCCTACAGTAATGGAAATAAAAATAAACAAATGGGACCTAATGAAACTTAAAAGTTTTTGCACAGCAAAGGGAACTACAAACAAGATGGAAAGACAGCTCTCAGAATGGGAGAAAATATTTGCAAATGAATCAATAGACAAAGGATTAACCTCCAAAATATATAAAAAGCACATGTAGCTCAATATCAAAAAAACAAACAACCCAATCAAAAAATGGGCAGAAGACCTAAATAGACAGTTCTACAAAGAAGACATACAGATGGCCAAGAAGAACATGAAAAGTTGCTCAATATCACTGATTATTACAGAAATTCAAATTAAAACTACAGTGATGTATCACCTCACACCAGTTAGAATGGGAATCATCAGAAAATCTAAAAACAACCAATGCTGGAGAGGGTGTGGAGAAAAGGGAACCCTCTTGCACTGTTGGTGGGAATGTAAATTGATACAGCCACTCTGGAGAATAGTATGGAGGTTCCTTAAAAAACTACAAATAGAACTACTGTATTACCCAGCAATCTCACTTCTGGGCATATACCCAGAGAAAACCATAATTCAAAAAATTACATGCACCTCAATATTCATTGCAGCACTCTTCACAAAATCCATGTCATGGAAGCAACCTAAATGCCCATCGACAGACAAATGGATAAAGAAGATGTGGTACATATATACAATCGAATATTACTCAGCCATAATGAACAAAACTGGGTCTTTTGTAGAGACGTGGATGGACATAGAGACTATCATACAGAGAGAAGTAAGTCAGAAAGAGAAAAACAAATATACATAAACACATGTATGTGGAATCTAGAAAAATGTTACAAATGAGCCAGTTTACAAGGGAGAAATAGAGACACAGATGTAGAGAACAAACATATGGACACAAAGGTGGGAAATCAGGGGGTGGGGGGTGCGAGTTGCACTGGGATGAATTGGGAGATTGGGATTGACATATATACACTAATGTGTATAAAATAGATAACTAATAAGAACGTGCTGTATAAATAAATAAATAATATTCCAAAAAAAAAAAAAAAAGAAACAAGCTGTTAATCTTTTTTTTACATCTCCATTGGAGTATAATTGTTTTAAAATGGTGTGCTAGTTTCCACTGTATGAAAATAAATCAGTTATACATGTACATATGTTTTCATCTCTCTTCCCTCTTGTGTCTCCCTCCCTCCCACCCTCCCTATACCACCCCTCTAGGTGATCACAAAGCACCAAGCTGATCTCCCTGTTCTATGCAACTGCTTCCCACTAGCTATCTATTTTATGTTTGATAGTATATATATGTCCATGCCACTCTCTTGCTTTGTCACAACTTACCCTTCCCACTCCCCATATCCTCAAGCCCATTCTCTAGTAGG